>NC_083871.1:24619479-24922509 GCF_032452875.1 Bos javanicus | reverse complement strand
GCCTGGTGGGCTGCCGTCTATGGAGTCGCACAGAGTCAGACACGACTGAAGCGACTTAGCAGCAGTAGCAGCAGCATGATGAACTACAAGAACTTCCAGAACTAACACCCCCCAAAAAGATGTCATTTTCATCATAGGGGATTGGAATGCAAAGTAGGAAGTCCAGAGATCCCTGGAGTAACAGGCAAGTTTGGCCTTGGAGTACAAAATGATGCAGAGCAAAGGCTAACAGTTTTGCCAAGAGACGCACTGGTCATAGCAAACACCCTCTTCCAACAACACAAGATGACACATGGACATCACCAGATAGATGGTCAATACCGAAACCAGATTGATTATATTCTTTGCAGCTGAATATGGAAGAGCTCTAAACAGTCAGCAAAAATAAGACCTGGAGCTGACTGTGGCTCAGATCATGAACTCTCTATTGCAAAATTCAGATTTAAATTGAGGAAAGTAGGGAAAATCACTAGAACATTCAAGTATGACCTAAATCAAATCCCTTATGATTTTACAGTGGAAGTGACAAATAGATTCAAGGAATTAGATCTGATAGACAGAGTGACTGAAGAACTATGGACAGAGATTTGTGACACTGTACAGGAGGCAGTGATCAAAATCATTCCCAAGAAAAAGAAATGCAAAAAGGCAAAATGGTTGTCTGAGGAGGCCTTACAAATAGCTGAGAAAAGAAGAAAAGTGAAAGGCAAAGGAGACAAGGAAAGATATACCCCTGTGAATGCAGAGTTCCAAAGAATAGCAAGGAGAGATAAGAAAGCCTTCCTCCAGTGATCAATGCAAAGAATTAGAGGAAAACAATAGAATGGGAAAGACCAGAGATCTCACCAAGAAAATTAGAGGTATCCAGGGAACATCTCATGCAAAGATGGGCATAATTAAGGACAGAAACTGTATGTACCCAACAGAAGCAGAAGATATTAAGAAGAAGTGGCAAGAACACACAGAAGAACTATACAAAAAAGATCTTCATGATGCAGCTAAGCACGATGGTGTGATCACTTACCTAGAGCCAGACATCCTGGAATGTAAACTCAAGTGGGCCTTAGGAACCATCACTATGAACAAAGTTAGTGGAAATTATGGAATTCCAGCTTAGCTATTTCAAATCCTAAAAGATGATGCTGTGAAAGTGCTGCACTCAATATGGCAGCAAATTGGAAAACTCAGCAGTGGCCACAGGACTGGAAAAGGTCAGTTTCTATTTCAATCCCAAAGAAGGGCAACGCCAAAGAATGTTCAAATTGCTGCACAACTGCACTCATCTCACACGCTAGGCTTCCCTATGGCTCAGATGGTAAAGCGTCTGCCTGCAATATGGGAGACCTGGGTTCAATCCCTGGGCTGGGAAGAAGGAAATGGCAACCCACTCCAGTACCCTTGCTTGGAAAACCCCATGGACAGAGGAGCCTGGTAGACTACAGTCCATGGGGTTGCAAATAGTCGGACACAACTGAGCGACTTCACTTCACATGCTAGCAAAGTGATGCTTAAAAATTCTCCAAGCTAGGCTTCAGCAGTATGTGAACCAAGAACTTCCAGATGTTCAAGTTTGGATTCAGAAAAGGCAGAGGCAGCAGAGTTCAAATTGCCAACATCCGTTGGATGATAGAAAAAACAAGGGAATTTCAGAAAAACATCTACTTCTGCTTCATTGACTATGCTAAAGTCTTTGTGTGGATCACAACAAACTGGAAAATTCTTAAAAAGATGGAAATACCATATCACCTTACCTGCTTCATGAGAAATCTGTATGCAGGTCAAGAAGCAATAGTTAGAACCAGACATGAAATGATGGACTGGCTGCAAATTGGGAAAGGAGTATGTCAAGGATGAATATCGTCACCCTGCTTATTTCACTTATATGCAAAGTACATCATGCAAAATGGCAGACTGGATGAAGCACAAGCTGGAATCAAGATTGCCAGGAGAAATACCAATAACCTCAGATATGGAGACGATGCCAACCTGATGGGAGAGAGCAAAGAGGAACCAAAGAGTCTCTTAATGAAAGTGAAAGAGGAGAGTGAAAAAACTGGCTTAAATTTCAACATTCAAAAAACCAAGATCATGGCATCCAGTCCCATCACTTCATGGGAAATAGATGGGGAAAAAATGGAAACAGTGACAGAGTTTATTTCTTTGGGCTCCAAAATCGCTGCAGATGGTGACTGCAGCCATGAAATTAAAAGATGCTCCCTCCTTGGAAGAAAAGCTATGATAAACCTAGATAGCATATTAAAAAGCAAAAAGCCATTACTGACAAAGGTCCATTTAGTCAAAGCTATGGTTTTTTCAGTAGTCATGTATGGATGTGAAAGTTGGACCATAAACAAAGCTGAGTGTTGAAGAATTGATGCTTTTGAACTGTGGTGTTGGAGAAGACTCTTGAGAGTCTCTTGGACAGCAAGGAGATCAAACCAGTCCATCTTGAAGGAAATCAGTCCTGAATATTCATTGGAAGGACTGATGCTGAAGCTTCAATACTTTGGCCACCTGATGCAAAGAACTGACTCATTGGAAAAGCCCCTGATGCTGGGAATGATTGAAGGCTGGAGGAGAAGGGGACGACAGAGGATGAGATGGTTGGATGGCATCACTGACTCAATGGACATGAGTTTGAGCAAGCTCCAGGAGTTGGTGATGGACAGGGAAGCCTGCCACGCTGCAGTAGTCCATGGGGTTGCGCAGAGTCAGACACGACTGAGCAACTGAACTGAACTGAAGTGACTACTTATCTGAATCGTTTCAAAATAAACATACTAGCCATTTTTCCTATATTAAAAAAAGTTAACCTGTGAGGTATAGAAGCATGCACTAAATATTTTCAAACACAAGCTACCACATCAATATTACTTATAATAGCTGTTATCATTAACCTATTATACTCCAGCCTATGAACTATTACAAAAATCTTTAATCCAACAGTACCAACAGTAATAACATTAGCCCTAACCATAAAACTAGGATATCACCATTTGACTTCTGAGTACCTGAATTTACAAGGTATCCCAGTAACAGCAGGGTTAATCTTACTAACATGACAAAAACTTGCACCCCTGTCAGTGTTATACCAAGTCTCACTATCCATGATCCTAAGCCTACTATTCATTCATACTATTATAATTGAAGAAGGCAGACTGTACCAAACACAACTATGAAAAATTATAGCTTATTCATCAATTGCTCATATAGGGTGAATAAAAGCCATTCTATTGTATAATCAAACAGTTTTAAATCTACTAATTTGTAACAACATTTATCATATTTATAGTATTATTCACTTACAGCTTAGCCACCACCACACTATCAGATACATGAGATGAATACCCATCATTACACATGTCATTCTTATCCCCTATTAATAGGAGGGCTCACCTATTCCAACTTCTAAATATTCAAATAGTTTCACTTTCCCTTTATGTTTCCTAATTCTTCTCCTCGTCTTCACTCCAACCCCCTGCAGTTCCACCTGATGACCTCCAGACTATAAATATGCACCATTTGCCTGCAGATTGCAGCAAAAAATGTCACCAGAAACCCTTGTCATTCAACTTAAGTCGGTTCTAGATAGCCTTGTGTTTAAATCCAAATGTTTGCTCCCAATCTAAAGTGTTTCCGCAAGTCCATTTTCCCCCCAAAGCTGTCAATATTACAGTTTTATCATTTCAGGTATGCCTATGTCAGAGAAAGATGTTATTTTTATTTTTCTTTGTCTTAACACAAGTTTCTTTTCCCCTTCTGAACAAAGATGTTCCTCACAATGTATGAGCTACTTGTATGTAGTGATCATGTCTTATTCATTTCACGGTTCCAATGTTTAACCTCAGTTCAGTTCAGTCGCTCAGTTGTGTCTGACTCTTTGTGACCCCATGAATCACAGCACGCCAGGCCTCCCTGTCCATCACCAACTCCCGGAGTTCACTCAAACTCACGTCCATCGAGTCGGTGATGCCATCCAGCCATCTCATCCTCTGTCGTCCCCTTCTCCTCTTGCCCCCAATCCCTCCCAGCAGCAGGGTCTTTTCCAGTGAGTCAACTCTTCGCATGAGGTGGCCAAAGTACTGGAGTTTCAGCTTTAGCATCACTCCTTCCAAAGAAATCCCAGGGCTGATATCCTTTGGAATGGACTGGTTGGACCTCTAGTGCATGGCAAATAAGCAGTGGTCACAAAATGTTAATTGAATAAATACATAAATTTAAGCTAAATGAATGACTAGGAAGGTGGTGTGGGACTAAGGGAAAATTATTATAGCACCGAAACAAAACCAACAAAAATGAGTCAGTGACTACTTGAAATCCTAATCCTCATAAAAATCATACCACAACAGTCATTTTTTGCAGCCTACTCTGACTCTTGGGACAGGAAATGGATTTAGAGATGCTGTTATGTAGTCTGTATACATTGAAGTATCAATTTAAAAATTTTAAATAGGCATATTCATTACAGCACCCAAGTACACATGCTAGAATTCCAGTGGGAATTTTTTTTTTAACAGCTGCATGATAAATTTAGAAACACTACTAAAGTTGCCTGATGTTATCAAAAAAAAAAAACCAAAAGAGAAGAAATGAATCATCTGACATAAGATGACTAAGAAGCAAACATTTTCCTATTAGTCAAATGACAAAATATGCAGCAAAAATTGAAGAAGCTTAAAAACAAGCAAAATCACAACACTGCTACAAAGCAGAAGAAAAGTATCAACCAAATAATAAAATGTTAATCCAAAACACAGATTTCAGCTCCTTTTGCATTTTCACCCGAAAGCCGGCAGTAAATCAGATTTCAACAATTTACTTTACCTAAGATGATAAGTGTGCCAGAAATATTTATCACAAACAATGGGGAGAATGCATCAGAAGACCACAGCTCGAGGTACTGGGAGGGCTGGCTGGAGTCCTATGGGGAACCAAGATTCTATGTTTGAGCCATCTACTAATATATTTTCTGAAAACAAGAGGCTGGGATTTTTTTCTTTTGCTCTTTTGTTAAATGAATTTTCTTAGTGTAAGTATACATATATTTATTAAAAACAAAGCTAAATAATACTAGTTTGATGAAAATAAGTTTATGTTTTAGGACTTTACACTGAAAACCATTTGAAATTGTGAACAAAATATGAGTTTTCTTTTTTCCAGTTCAATATTTTCAGGATATTCTGAAGGGAAATTTTCATTATTCAGAAGGGAATGATATGAATTTGTAGTTTAATTAAAGACAGTTCCCAATGTGGTGGGAGAGGAATCCTTCCCATTTGTGATGTATCCATAAATTATTTATTTACATTAACATAAATTACTTACTATGAATTGCATGATAGATTTGTTACCTCTGTCTTCCTTGAAATTATCACAAACTGCACCCAAAATCATACTATAAGATGACAATTTTATGAGACTGCTCAAATATCCTTTCTTGAAACTTTTCTTTAATAGTAAAAAAATTTTCTATACTTGGCTTTTTAGACTTTAAATTGGCACCTAAGATGTTTCCATTTGGCTATGTATTATCTATTGTCAGTATTTGTTCAAGCATTTTTTTCCAGTATTTTCATAAATATAATTCAAATATATTTCCTATTGTTACTATATTGGAATATGTTTTCTAAGAATATATTACAGATATTCAATACACATACCCCCCACATATGTATGTATATATACATTTTTTTTTGCATTCAGATCCTTAAGTAGCTTCAGTCATACAAAATTTTTGTTCTTTTAGAATTTTTTTCAGCATATAAAATTCTGCTTTGAGATGAGATCAAAGTTCTGTTCAATTAATATAATTGCCTAAAATTATGTTGAAATTCTCTTTATCAGTATTATTTTCAAATGAGTAAATTCAAATACACAAATTTAGAGAATAAAACAAGCCCTCATATTTCTATCACTCACCTTTAACAACTATCACCTCAGGACCCAGCTTCTTTCATATGTATTGGGTTGGCAAAACATTTGTCTGGATTTTTTCATAACAGCTTACAAAAAAACCTGAATGAACACTTAGGCCAACCCAGTATCTCTCCTTTCAAGACCTCTTAAAATTACTGTGACTTAAAACCTCCGCTGAAGCTGAAACTCCAATACTTTGGCCACCTGATGCAAGGAACCGACTGGCTGAAAAAGACCCTGAGGCTGGGAAAGATTGTAGGCAGGAGGAGAAGGGGACAACAGAGGATGAGATGGTTGGATGGCATCTTCCAACACGATGGACATGAGTCTGAGTAGGCTCCAGGAGTTGGTGATGGATAGGGAAGCCTAGTGTGCTGCAGTCCATGGGGTCGCAAAGAGTTGGACACAACTGAGCAACTGAACTGAACCGAAAACCTCCACTTCATATCATTCATTCATACATACCGAATGCTACTGAAGGACACTCTTCTCTTAAAAAAGAGATGGTGGGAGGGCAAAATAAAAGGGTAACTGATCCTAGCCATTCAGCCATGGGAATAACCATTAAAATCTGACTCTAAGTAAGATTCATAACTATTACATGAGTCACTTTTTAACTGTTTTATAAATAAGTCAAAGTTACCAGTTGTAAAACTCAAAATGTATTCAACCTATGAATATGAGTTATACACCTTTTGGAGGTTTAAGGCTCCTTTTTCTCATGTGACAGCAGGTGTTTCTGTGTCCTTTTCATGATCAGTTCACACTTTGTCCTTTGGCTTTAGGATATGACACAAATCACATCAAAGCAAGGAAGAACCCAGAACCAACCCAGAAACCCTGAGTAACAGCCACTGAGAAAAGAAATGAGCTATCAAGCTATGAAGAGAGATAAGTGCATATTGTTAAGTGACTGGAGACAATCTGAAAAGACTATATACTCCATGATCCTAACTCTGACAATCTAGAAAAGACAGGTGGAGACAGTAAAAACATCAATGGTTTTCAAGGTTTGGGAAGAGGGAGGGATGAATAGGTAGAGCATCAGAGCATTTTAGGGCTTTATTTTTTAGCTTCTTAGTGAAACGATTCCGGAGAAGGCAATGGCACCCCATTCCAGTGTTCTTACCTGGAGAATCCCAGGGACGGGGGAGCCCAGTGGGCTGCCGTCTATAGGGTCGCACAGAGTCGGACACGACTGAAGTGACTTAGCAGCAGCAGCAACAGTGAAACTATTCTGTAAGATACTATGACGGTGGATACATGTTATTATACATTTATTAGAACTCAGAAAATACCACACACAGACTGAACCCTAATGCATACTATGGATTTAAGTCAATAATAATGTATACATGTTGGCTCATTAATTGCGATAAATATATACCAAAAATGGAAGGTGTTAATAATAAAAGAAACTGGGGGAGAAGGGGTGTATGAGAACAGTCTGTACTTACTGCTCAATTTTTCTATTAACCTAAATCCACTCCCAAAATGTCTATTAATTACGAAGAAAAATCTATGGTGATTTTTTTTTTCTTCTCTAGGATTTCCAGATCTAGTTTGAGGCAGATGTATAAATAACCATCCTTAGTTTCCTAGGTTTGCTGCAACAAATTAGCACAAACTTGGTGGCTATAAAAAAAAAAGAAAGAAATGTATTCTCTCACAGTTCTGGAGGTTTAAAGCCAGAAATCAGGAGGTCGACAGGGTCATGCTCCCTCCCAAGTCTCAGGGCGGGGGGCAGGGGGATCTTTACAGCTTTTGGTGGCTCCAGGAGTTTCTCAGCTTGTGGTCAATTCAATCTCTGACTCCATCTTCACAGAGTCTCCCTTTCTCCCTGTGTGTTTCTCCTCTATGTGTCCTATAAGGACACTTGAATCAGATTTAAAGCCATTCGTGTAATCCATAATGATCTCATCTCAAGATTCCTAATTATGTCTGCAAAGAGCCTTTTTCAAAATAAGGTGGCATTCAGAGGTTCAGGGGGCTGCTGCTGCTGCTGCTAAGTCACTTCGGTCGTGTCCGACTCTGTGTGACCCCATAGACGGCAGCCCACCAGGCTCCCCCGTCACTGGGATTCTCCAGGCAAGAACACTGGAGTGGGTTGCCATTTCCTTCTCCAATGCATGAAAGTGAAAAGTGGAAGTGAAGTCGCTCAGTCATGTCCGACTCCTAGCGATCCCATGGACTGCAGCCTACCAGGCTCCTCCATCCATGGGATTTTCCAGGCAAGAGTACTGGAGGGGGTTAGGGTGTGGATATACCTTTGGTGGGGGGGTCAACATTCAACTCATTATACTAGCCATAGCACGATTTGCATCGGAAATAGAGGATGAATGGAGTACTCTAGGAGGGAGAAATGTGGAAGCCTCATAGGAAATATGACATTAGATGAATATTGAAGGTTGAACTGGAGTTTGCTAGCCTGGGACAGGTGTCATGATGTGAGAGGTAGGGGAATGCCATGTCTACGGAGATAGTCCAGACAACAACAGGGCCTATTTAGGGAATGGTAAGAAGGTCAGTGTCCCTAAAAGGGGGCTGAGGGGTTGAATAAGGGCTAAAGGAAATCATAGCATATGAGTCTAAGATAGGTTATAAAGGACCTGATAACCATAAGAGAAGAACATTCCTTAGTTATTCTAGTTACAAAGTTTCTAAAGACAAGGTCAGATTCATACTTTAGAAGACTGTTTCAACAGGGTTAGGATTTGAGGAAGAGGAAGCAGGGAGATTAACAGATTATATTCAACAAAATCCTACTCAGCCATGAGACAAGCCCAGAGAATGAGAACTAAGAGCTGTTTTGTAGGTAACACAGCATGTGAAGAACAACTGGGCAGGATGAGAGGCCAAGACTTCAGTTGATACCATTATGCAAAGCAGGGACTTTGGGGGAAGAGGGTGCTTTTATGCAGGGTGTATGAGTTAATTTTTGGAAATATTTCACTTTGTTTTACTTTATAGTTCAAGTTCCAAATTTGGTATTTCAAAATATTTTGCTTTTGAGCAGTAAAGGGCTCTGAAGAAAGGAACAAGGTTTTGGGGAAATCTTCAAAATTACCTTTAGCATTTCCCACATGGGTCTCTCCCAGTCAGTTCCTGTTACAAATGACAAGCTTCAACAGACCACATGGCCCCAGAAACATAAAAGGAATGAGGGAATCACCAAAGTATTAAGAAGCTTTACTGCTTCATAGGAGCAAGAAACTATTTTTCCTCTTAGAGGGGAGAGAAAAAGTCTGAAAATAATGCTACAAAGTAGCAGCAGCCTAATCTTTTAAATAGACTGAAAAAGAATTAGAGCCTAAGTTTTCACCACAGTGGAGGTCTTCAAACCCATGGAGCCTTGCATTATTGACTTTTATTTTTATCTTCGTAGAGCTGGTGCAATGAAAGAAGTCTACGTTCCAACATAAAAAATAAACATGCTATCACTGTGACAGGGACTGATTCAATATGGGAACATATACTGCAGAGGCATTCTGGCTTACTTCAAAAGACTTTCAATAACTGCCAAGAGAGTTTATTTGGATAGTTTCAGTTTCGTGTGTTTAATCAACTAAAAACTCAATCCAGAACTGAGAGTGTGACACAGCATGTGTTCCAAAGAGGGTGTGCATGTGTTCATATTTGTGGGGGCATGAGTGTGCTTGTGTGTGTGGATGTTTGAGCATGAGCAAAGGTGTTGTCTGTGTTATAAAACTGTATTGTTTTATATCGCTCTTCTCTTTAATAGGGCCCATACTTAGAATCTTTGCAGTTGTGATCATATCAAGCCTGAATTTCCATGATTTTTATAACACTTCGTCATGCTCCTAAACCCTACAATACCATGTTGCAAAGAGATTCTATAAATACACATAAGACTAGAGGGTAGAAAAGCAAAACTGTTTTCCCTCTCCTCAGGCTTCATTCAACAAGATGGCACACGCTTTTAATGACCACCATGTTCTATTGGTTGGTTTCAATGTATTAGTGTGTACTAATGAATGTATATTTTGTCATTTAGTTAAATAAAAGTGAAATAATGTGTCCTTAAAGGATTTTATTTCTTAGATTTTTCTGTTGATAGGCCCATCTCTCAGCATAGCCATTTGTAAATGGACATTAATAACAATGTGATAACTACCACTTCCTATACCTCTGACTTTTTGAAGTGGGGAGCAAGGAAGTCAAACAACACCTAATCCAGTGTTTATATAAGTTACTCGGAGTATTTGATTATATATATATAATAGATTTACAGGCTATAGCCCTGCTGAATAGCGATGTTTAAGACTGGCTAGGACGCGATAAGCTTCTTTAAGATCCAGTACATTTGGAAAACAACCATCTAGCCCAAACCCTTGTTTTTCAGAAATGAAGACTGAGACAAAGGAAAATTACTAACCCAGTAAAGGACAACCCAGTTAGGCCTAGAACCCATGTTTCTTTCTCCTAAATCATCTCCTCGGCTCCACCAACTTCTTAGGCACAAAATACACACAGAAATTCTGATTTGGCTTTATCAACACAAATGAGTATAGATATTACTACACTCAGTGAGTGTAGTGTAAATGAGTGTAGATGTCTAGTATGCCACTGTGAATTTCATCCCAATTCAAATATACATTTCAGCATACAGCTTAGTGGTTCTACTGAACACAGTGTTAATGATGCCAGAGTTGTATTTATCCCTTTAGAAACATGTTCGAAAACAGAAAATGTAGCATTTTACGCATGCTGCTGAAACAGGAGGGAGGGGACAGGGGACAACCTTTGAAAGAATGACATAGCCCGAGGATACAACATAAACCGATTAGAACCAAATGGGTCTAAGATGGCAGACATGTCAACTTCAACTAGACCTTGATCCTCAGTATATGATCATTGGAATATATCAGCAAGCTAAATGACACACCCAGAGGCGCCAAGACATTTCCAAGGCTGACCAAAGACCACAAGGTGGGCAGTGGCCCAATCCCTGGAAATCTCCACCCCTCCTCAAAATGCTTGGAATAAGCCTCCCACTCATTAGTGTATGAAATTACCTGGCCCATAAAAACTAACCAATCACATTTTTTTTTTTTTTTGACTATTCTAGGCCCTTGGCATTGTTATATAGATTTTAGCATGAACTTATCAGTTCATTCTCCAATTCTCCAAGAACTGGAATATTAATTGGGTTTGACACTCTTGTCTATGAAGTGTGTTTCTCCAAAGACAGCTCTTGCCTTCTGAGATGACCCATATACTCTGTCTGTGGAATGTGTTTCTAACTAATCACTTTGTCTCCCACTGAATACTTCCTCTGATGAGACATCAAGAACCAGAACTTCATTAGGTCTTGAAACTAGGTCTGTGATCTCAGTTGGAAAACTGTGGGATTTGGTTGAGTTCAAGTCCTGGCCACATGGGTTCAATTCCCAAACTGGGTTTTAACCAGGTTTGAGCCCCCAGGCTATGGGTTCAAGTCTCAGTCTGAGCTGAATGGTTTCACTGCCTCTAACCATCATTCCACCCAGCTATTTTGCAAAAGTTTGCTGTGATCAAAAAGGGGATCAGGTTGAGAGTGTGGGTGACTCAGCACCACCATTCACACTGGAGGGTCTTAACTGAGTTGATGGTAATTCCTCAGTAGCAACATTTTGGCAGAAGAAGAAAAACGTTTTAAAATCAGTGTCATTTGGTATGAACTGTTCTTCGCAAAAGGACAAGACTTGTCCCCTGTATCTAAATAATTTAAAATGTGAGTTGAGAAACAAAGACTGAAACAGAAACATGAAATTACAGCTCAGACTGTGTGCACAGACTTGTTTTGAAAAAGAGGCTATAATACTATGTTCCCTCTCAAACCTCATTCCACATCCACTTAGATAAGTTATCAGTTGCTCAGTCATGTCCGACTCTTTGCGACCCCATGGACTGTAGCCCACCAGGCTCCTTTGTCCATGGGATTTTCCAGGCAAGAATACTGGAGTGGGTTGCCATTTCCTTCTCCAGGGGAACTTTCTAACCCAGGAATTGAACCAGGGTTTCCTGCAGAAGAAGTTACTGCGTGAGTTGTTTAAGGAAACATTCTGGGTACTTACCTGACACTGACAGTCCTGACAGTCACTTTTATATTATACTAACATTAGCCCTCTGAATGATATGCATTCTTTCCTGAAGGAAGCGACTCAGTAAATATATTTGTAGTTAATTATCTTTCCAATACAATTTCTCTAAAACCATGAGAAGGGCTTCTCTGGTGGCTCAGACAATAAAGAACCTGCTTGCCAATGCAGGAGACTTGGGTTCAGTCTCTGGGTTGGGAAGATCCTCTGGAGGAGGAAATGGCAACCCACTCCAGTAATCTTGCCTGGGAAATCCCATGGACAGAGGAGCCTGGTGGGCTACAGTTCATGGGATCACAAAAGACTCAGACACAACTTGACAACTTGAATAACAACAACAATGGTTGATAGCTACTGTATTTTCCTTTGGTGGGAAACATAGGCAAGACTTGCATCTTCTTGCAAATTTTGTGAATCTGCACACACACTACACATATTACACACACTACACATATTACACACACTACACATATTTTTCACATTTCCGTTTTCCCAGGCATTGTGATCAGGAGCAACTGACAGATATGGTCCCACTGTAAGCCAAGTGCTCATCTGCCCAGTCATGAACATCTCCAGTATCAATAGTGTGGGAAGTTACTGAGCTATTAGATAGTCACCATTCCCTAGCTTGCCACTGTCTTTGGGTAGTCCAGAATGTCAATTTCACTTCTGAGTTTATTAGATCTGGCAAATGAATTATTAAGAGAGATAGCAAGATACGGATGGATCTACATTAAATTTGGTCACTTTCATTCTGTCATCAGAATATTAGCAAATGGTATTAGTATGCCATTCATCAGTGCAGCGACCACTCCCTAACTTCCACCTCACCTCGAACACTTAGGGAATGATTTAACAAATCTTACGATGTGTCAGGAGTCTAAGATAAATAATTTGCTTGCATTAATCTCATTTGATCCTTCCAATTGTCCTATGATACAGGTTAAAATTTACTCATTTTCCAGGGAATATTAAGGCTGAGAGAGGACACACAATTTTCCCAAGTGCATGTGACTATCAAATATAAAGTCTGGTATTTGAACACTTCCAAATAGAAAACCTAGTATTTGAACACTTTTGATGTGATTCCAAAGCCAATGCTTGAAACCACTTGACTCCTTTTTCCCAAAGAAGAGCTACAGAACTAGAAATAATTGGATGCATCAACCCAAATGAATAAGTACTCAGAATTTGGTAACTCCACCTTCACTTTCTCTTCATTCTCTAGGTACAAGATATTTTAATAAATAAATCTTGACATTCTATTCAATTCTGGACTATGCATTTGGAGAATAGGCCAATTAAGTCTAGGCTGGAATTTAAGTCATGTTAAGATTGTTCATTTCCAAGGCACACCACTCAATATCACAGTAATCCAAGTCTATGCCCCAACCAGTAATGCTGAAGAAGCTGAAGTTGAATGGTTCTATGAAGACCTTCAAGACCTTTTAGAAACTAACACCCAAAAAAGATGTCCTTTCCATTATAGGGTACTGGAATGCAAAAGTAGGAAGTCAAGAAACACCTGGAGTAACAGGCAAATTTGGCCTTGGAATACAGAATGAAGCAGGGCAAAGATTAATAGAGTTTTGCCAAGAAAACGCACTGGTCATAGCAAACACCCTCTTCCAACAACACAAGAGAAGACTCTACACATGGACATCACCAGATGGTCAACACCGAAATCAGACTGATTATATTCTTTGCAGCCAAAGATGGAGAAGCTCTATACAGTCAACAAAAACAAGACCAGGAGCTGACTGTGGCTCAGATCATGAACTCCTTATTACCAAATTCAGACTTAAATTGAAGAAAGTAGGGACAACCACTAGACCATTCAGGTATGACCTAAATCAAATCCCTTATGATTATACAGTGGAAGTGAGAAATAGATTTAAGGGCCTAGATCTGATAGATAGAGTGCCTGATGAACTATGGAATGAGGTTCATGACATTGTACAGGAGACAGGGATTAAGACCATCCCCATGGAAAAGAAATGCAAAAAAGCAAAATGGCTGTCTGGGGAGGCCTTACAAATAGGTGTGAAAAGAAGAGAAGCGAAAAGCAAAGGAGACAAGGAAAGATATAAGCATCTGAATGCAGAGTTCCAAGAATAGCAAGGAGAGATAAGAAAGCCTTCCTCAGGGATCAATGCAAAGAAAGAGAGGAAAACAACAGAATGGGAAAGACTAGAGATCTCTTCAAGAAAATTAGAGATACCAAGGGAATATTTCATGCAAACATGGGCTCGATAAAGGACAGAAATGGTATGGATCTAAAAGAAGCAGAAGATATAAAGAGAGGTGGCAAGAATACGCAGAAGAACTGTACAAAAAAGATCTTCATGAGCCAGATAATCACGATGGTGTGATCACTCATCTAGAGCCAGACATCCTGGAATGTGAAGTCAAGTGGGCCTTAGGAAGCACCACTACAAACAAAGCTAGTGGAGGTGATGGAATTCCAGTTGAGCTATTTCAAATCCTGAAAGACGATGCTGTGAAAATGCTGCACTCAATATGCCAGCAAATTTGGAAAACTCACCAGTGGCCACAGGACTGGAAAAGGTCCGTTTTCATTCCAATCCCAAAGAAAGGCAATGCCAAAGAATGCTCAAACTACTGCACAATTGCACTCATCTCACATGCTAGTAAAGTAATGCTCAAAATTCTCCAAGCCAGGCTTCAGCAACACGTGAACCATGAACTTCCTGATGTTCAAGCTGGTTTTAGAAAAGGCAGAGGGACCAGAGATCAAATTTCCAACATCCGCTGGATCATGGAAAAAGCAAGAGAGTTCCAGAAAACCATCTATTTCTGCTTTATTGACTATGCCAAAGCCTTTGACTGTGTGGATCACAATAAACTGTGGAAAATTCTGAAAGAGATGGGAATACCAGACCAGCTGACCTCCCTCTTGAGAAATCTGTATGCAGGTCAGGAAGCAACAGTTAGAACTGGACATGGAACAACAGACTGGTTCCAAATAGGAAAAGGAGTACGTCAAGGCTGTATATTATCACCCTGATTATTTAACTTATATGCAGAGAAGGCAATGGCACCCCACTCCAGTACTCTTGCCTGGGAATGCCCATGGATGGAGGAACCTGGTAGGCTGCAGTCTATAGGGTCGCTCAGAGTCAGACACGACTGAGCGACTTCACTTTCACTTTTCAGTTTCTTGCATTGGAGAAGGAAATGGCAACCCACTCCAGTGTTCTTGCCTGGAGAATCCCAGGGACGGGGGAGCCTGGTGGGCTGCTGTCTCAGGGGTCGCACAGAGTCGGGCACAACTGAAGCGACTTAGCAGCAGCAGCAGAGTACATCATGAGAAACGCCGGACTGGAAGAAACACAAGCTGGAATCAACATGGCCGGGAGAAATATCAATAACCTCAGATATGCAGATGACACCACCCTTATGGCAGAAAGTGAAGAGGAACTCAAAAGCCTCTTGATGAAAGTGAAAGTGGAGAGTGAAAAAGTTGGCTTAAGCTCAACATTCAGAAAACGAAGATCATGGCATCCGGTCCCATCGCTTCATGGGAAATAGATGGGGAAACAGTGGAAACAGTGTCAGACTTTATTTTGGGGGGCTCCAAAATTACTGCAGATGGTGACTGCAGCCATGAAATTAAAAGACGCTTACTCCTTGGAAGGAAAGTTATGACCAACCTAGATAGCATATTCAAAAGCAGAGACATTACTTTGCCAACAAAGGTTCATCTAGTCAAGGCTATGGATTTTCCTGTGGTCATGTATGGATGTGAGAGTTGGACTGTGAAGAAGGCTGAGCACCGAAGAATTGATGCTTTTGAACTGTGGTGTTGGAGGAGATCTTGAGAGTCCCTTGGACTGCAAGGAGATCCAACCAGTCCATTCTAAAGGAGATCAGTCCTGGGTGTTCTTTGGAAGGAATGATGCTAAAGCTGAAACTCCAGTACTTTGGCCACCTCATGCGAAGAGATGACCAATTGGAAAAGACTCTGATGCTGGGAGGGATTGGGGGCAGGAGGAAAAGGGGACGACAGAGGATGAGATGGCTGGATGGCATCACTGACTCGATGGACGTGAGTCTGAGTGAACTCCGGGAGTTGGTGATGGACAGGGAGGCCTGGCGTGCTGCAATTCATGGGTTCATGAAGAGTCGGACACGACTGAGCGACTGTACTGAACTGAAGATATTCAAGTCATTTTTAATTTAAAGCAAATTCAAACAATCTAATGACACCCTAAAATGATATATCCAGTATACTTTCTCCACAAAAGCTCTATGGATGGTACTGAACACATGACCATTTACATGTTTAATCAGTTAAAACAATTTTCTATAGTCAGAGGTAGTAAAATGAAAGCTATGACATGTTTATCCCATAAAGCTATCCCAGATACAAGTTCTACCTTTTGACAGACTGTCAAGGAGTTAACCATTAAAGTAATGTATCTGGCACCACAATATCTGGCTTTTTAAAAATTCTTTTCAATAAAAACGTAACAACATTGCACTTGAGCTTTCAATTGCTTTTCTTTTTGAATGTCTCTGAACAGACACACATTTGAGTCACAGAATGCACTTAAGTTTAATGTTCCCAAAACCACAGACAAAATATTGTGCTATTTTAAATAAGTATTTTAATAGAAAGCATGGACAACAGTAAGAAACACAGAAAAATCTAGTGACTTCCTAATATATCTATAAACTGTCAGTGGTTTTAGGAAAATGTAAAAACAATATACAAAGAGAACCCCCAAATGAAGTCCCAAATGTTCTTTAATCAAATATAATTAGAAGGCACACTTAAAACTGAGAAAACTATTTCTATATGAAAGACCTATGACCAAAGCAATGTTAAAGCCATTTCCAAACAGTAATGAAACAAAAATCTGTGGAGATGAATAATGTAATTGACATTATCAATACTGAACAGAGAGTGATAGTCTGAATGTTAACTCTGAGAAAGATTTCAAAATGATATGAAACCAAACGACAATATATATCCTACAAGGAATAAATGAGTGCAACAGAAGCGAGTTCTATTTATAATTCATAAAGATATGTTTCAATACATTTTGCCTTCAGTTTCCACAGAATAAAAAATTATATACGTTCTCCTTCGCCCCCACAGAAAACGATCCCATTCTTTCCACTGGACTTGCAATTCACAATTTTCCGTTCCAACATATCACCTCTCCTACCATATCCAGATCAAGGGTATTGAAAATGTAAACCAGTCCTCTTAGTAACATACATAAGGAGTCTTTCTTTAAAAAATTTATAAAAAAATAAGTAACCTTTTTTCATATTGGGAGCTAAAGCACTATAAGAAAGGTATTCCAGTTGATGGCAGAAAGCCATAACAAGGAAACAAACTGTATGTAAGCACGGGTCCACAGCCTTTGTAGCTCTGAAATAACTTATACAAAGAACTCGTATATAAATTTGGCTCACCTCAGCAATGCTTTTTCTTTAAATTACACAGAAATCTGAAATGCATTGGGTGTATGTAAGGGCAACCTGTGGCCCTGAGTAAAAATGTGTATTTAAGAGGGGAAATGTGGAAGTAATTATTACCTTGATGTATTTCCCAGAATGCACAGAATCTATCCAGCATGTCTCGCCTGGGCATTGAGGGTTTTGCAGAACACCCATGACTCTAAAAATCCAGCATTTGGCATCACGCAATCTGGGAGCTAATGATAAACCACTTTGCCCAGGCATTGTTGCTTTGGAGCCGGAACAAGTCAGTTTGCTGAGATGGACTGAAAAAAATATCTCAAATGGATGAGTCACCCTATTGCTGGCTTCGACTACCTTCGGGTTGGAAATGAACAAATCAGTGTCACAGGCACTTTAGAGAAATAAACAGGAACTTTTGTTTCCTTCCACTTGGAGACCAAAAAACAAGACAAAGCAAGGAGCGCTAAGTAACTGCAAAAGAAATCTAGGTGGATTTTGTGATTACTATTGGGTCTTAAAATCTTGCTCATGACTAAGCCAACATTCATATTTCCTGCTAACCAGACTTAAAAGGAAACTCTAGTCAGTATTAAGAAGAGCCCATATACCCAAGAGTGGGGCATACGTGTAAGTGGTGGGTTCCAATGGGCTAGTTACAATACAGACATATATATATGCTTTACAAAGTAATCCGAAGTAGGGGGAGTGGGAATCCAAGTCAGAGACCTTGAGGAAATGTCCAATGTAAAACACTGATGCAAATATAGGAAAATCTCCAACTCAGAGGTGTAGAGACAGAAATACAAATTGGGTTCTGGGAGAAAAGCTATATGGAAATAAAAAGGTCATAGACAACATGGAATGACCCTATGCTTTCAGCACACACCAATGTGTATTGTGGGTTTATATTACAGGACTATAAGTGCGTGACCCGTGGATACACTAAGCCAACCAAACAGTACAGAATCAAAAGAACTAAAAATTTACATTTGCCTTGGCTTCTGTAACAGCAGATAATAACCATGGCCTCTTCACAGCAAAGTTCTAAGATCCATTCTACTATTTCCCATTCCTCTATGATCATACCTCACAGATTCTCTAAGTGAATTTAAGAATAATGGATACAAACAAAATCCTAAGCTTAAGAAGTAGACTGATTTGGACTTTCCATTCTGTACAGATCCTTGAAAGATTACATTTACTAGAAGGAAGCAAGGTTTGATTGAGTCTAGAAAAGCACATATTAATTTTCTGCTGAGAACAAATATAAAGGCCTTCTCAGATAAAGGAGAAACAGTATGTGCAAACAAATGACTGCCCAAGGAACTGGAGCAATTTATTATGGATGAACCGCAGATTATTTGTGAGGCAGTGGCAGGAGGCCAGCTTAGAAACGTTCAGGCTTCAGCCAGATTATAAAGGAGCTAGCTAACCAGTGTTAAGGTATTTGAGCTTTACCTTTCAGGCAATGATGAGCAATTGAGAGAGAGCGTTGCAGGGGTGGGATGGAACACAGGGGTCACATCATTAAAAGTACTTGTCACAAATCTCACTCTGGCAACAAGATCAAATACAGTGTGCAAGTGGGCAAAACGAGGTACAGAAAACCAGTTAGAAAAAGGTTCTTCCAACAGATCAGCAAAAAAATAAAAATTATGGAATAAACAGCGACAGTAGAAGAGAAGATGGATTCACGAATATTCAGGACAAAGTGTGGCAGTACTTACGGAGATGGAACTTCAAGGGGAGTGATATCTTTTGGTCAGAGGTTTTGGAATACAGTAGGAAAGGCAGATTTGTCAAGAGGGAGATAAACAGATAGGTTTAGTTTTTTAAATGATGTGGTTGTAAAACATCTGGGCGGATTTGCCTGGGATCAGAATCAATTGTTGCTTTCAGAAATTCTGTTATTCAGTTGGCTTTGTGTTACAAGTGACACAACTCCAACTCAAACTAGTTCAAAATAAACCAAATAAAAATATGTATTGGCTTTTCCAAGAGGCACAACTAGATTCAGGGATCTAAACACCATCCTGAGGACTCTCTCTCTCTCATCTCTCCTTCTGTTTGACTTCAATTTCAGAGGCTTTTTTCATGAGGCACCAAGATGACTACAGACAGCCCTAATCCAACATGCTCTGGATTCCTGAGAAAAAGAACATACTCTTCCCAACATCTGTCAGCACTTCTGGACTCTGAATAGCCCCGTTTGCCACCAGGCATGTTGCCAGGGCAGGAGACACTCAGATTGTCCAATCCTAAATCATGGCCCCAGGACCCAGAAACCAGATCCTGGGTAAGGCCCCTGGAGTGACCATGCCCCAAGAACCACATGGGGTGCAGAAGGGTGCATCTCTGCTGGAAGAAGGGTCCTCAGTGGCAAGTTTTGGTCCTACTGAAATGCAATCTACCCATAAGAATGTGATGAGATATGAGATACTATACCTTTAAAGATCTGAAAGTTTTGATACCAAACACTGTTATCATAAGTAACACTGTAACTGTCACACAATGACTATAAGGCAATTAGTTTTTCTGGCAGATGTGGTTGAATTACTAGACACTGGAGAAAAGCAATGAAGAGGACATTAAAGTGCATGAAGAAGATCTCTCTCTTCTGAGCAAGTCCTGCTTTCAAAGGCTCCAGGGCTAGGTCTCATGCTATAGGGGAATCAACACATTTCTCAAATACCAAAATACAAATTTTTTTCTTTCTGATCTTTTAAGGAAGGTTTTCCCAAGTTCAATAACTAATTGCACCAATAACATTATTTGGGAGGAATGTATGGGACACCCCCCGCCCCTCCGCCTCACACATACACACACAGGATGTGTGTCTTGAGAGTGAGTCATGCGAGTGGAGAAAAATCACGGTTTCTTCCCTGGGAGTCAGGGAATGGAGCTGCTTCTATTTAAGCCGGTTGACTCAAATCATTGCAAGTAGGTGTTGAGTCAGACTGGATGCTCAAAACAACTAAACACCATCCCTCCCCGTCCTGGGGTAATACAGCTTTGGGAAGTGCTTAGAACTGCCAGGAAATTCTGAGCTAGAAAAGTAAGAGAGTGGGAGGAGATCTTGCCATCCTGGCACTGGGGGAGCTTTACCAGGTCAGAACTGCTTTAGGCTGGGGTAATTCCAGTGACTGCCTGGGCATCCTGGGTACTGGACCGGCTTCTGCCTTGCCCTGTGTCAACAGATCCGGGTGGCTACTGGGGTTTACAGGGATTGATGCAGCCTGGGAGATCAACACCTCTTGCACTTCAGCTGTGGGGAAAGTGCAAAAGCAGGTTCTAAGGGCCTTAGTGGGAACCTGGAATGATCATGACTATAGCCTGATATATGTGTATGTTCTTAGTCACTCAATCATATCCCAATCTTTGTGAATCCATGGACTGTGTAGCCTGCCAGGCTTCTCTGTCCATGGGATTTTCCAGGCAAGAACACTGGAGTGGGTTACCACTTCCTTCTCCGGGGGATCTTCCCGATCCAGGGATCAAACCCTTGTCTCCTGTATCTCCTACACTGGCAGGTGGATTCTTTACCACTGAGGCACCAGGGAAGCCCCATAGTCTGATACATAACTTTAAAATTCTCAGACATGCCTAGTGCAAGCCTCAGGCCCTGCAAATATTAGGGGCAGTCCTGCCTTTAGCTTTACTAATGCAAAGGTTTTCATAGTTTAATAAATAATAAATTTAAGGTGAATCTAATTTTGATCCTGGTGCAAAGACAAGTGGTTCCCAAAAGAAGGTTTACTGATTCTAAAAGAATAAAATATTTCCAACTTACTGGATTTGCCTTGTAAGATGGTTTGCCCTTTCTATTCATATAGGGTGATTAACCACAGGGGACATTAACAAAGTGGTTTTTATATTCTGTTTGATTTTACTTACTTAATGAGTATTTCAAAAGTTTGTGCTTGTGCTGTTATTTTTCAATATTTATTTTGGTATTTTTATGGTATGAAATGGAGAAGGAAATGGCAACCCACTCCAGTATTCTTGCCTAGAGAATCCCGTGGACAGAGCCTGGTGGGCTGCTGTCCATAGGGTCGCACAGAGTCGGACATGACTAAAGCGACTTAGCATGCATGCATGCATTGGAGAAGGAAATGGCAACCCACTTCAGTATTCTTGCCTGGAGAACCCCAGGGACAGAGGAGCCTGGTGGGCTGCCGTCTGGGGGTTCGCACAGAGTCAGACATGACTGAAGTGACTTAGCAGCAGCAGCATGGTATGAAATGGGTTTAAGGATTTAGGTGAAATCTCTATCATTCCACCTGTAAGAAAAAAATGGATTGACCTATGAGTGCTCATGGAATAAGAACAAAGTGGGTTCTAGTTCCAGTCACCTTTTTAGCCACCTGTTACAGTACTTTTTCTAAGTGGTCACTTGCCTGCTGCCCATTAGCCAGCCTGTGGCCTAGCTACAGAGCAGCTAGCAACTTCGCCTCCTCGGGAAGCCCATTTCCTGACATGTTCCCTTTGGTTGCAGGATTCTAGACTGTCTTCAAAGGCCTTGGCCCTGGGCTTCGTCAGAGCTTGAAAATGGGAAGGAGCAATAAATACACAGGATATGTCAATTTACAATGTTACTTTAAAAAGTATCCCCAGATACAGTAAATGGATTTGGTGCTAGGCTAATGGATAATAGAATAATTTTACAAATAAAATATGAAAGAGGAATAGGTTGCTTTGAGAGAATGTGTTTTGACAGGTAGTTTCCAACATGGCAGAGTGTGTTAAAGATTTTAAAGCTATTTGAGTCTTGTTGATGTTTTCGGTTTTCGTTAACCTCAAAAACAGATGTCTGAAAAGTCTTATTGTGCTTTCCTCCAAATGTGTAGAGGAAGAGTGTGTGCAGAGCACAGATTACCTCAGCCCTATCCTGTGAGTCTGCCTTCAGTTGTGTTCTTTATAGTCTGTGTGGTACATAAACTTTTTATAGAAGGTGGGAGGAGACAGTAGCTAAAGTGAAATAAGTGTCTTACCATGAGAACTTTTATTACAACTTCCTCTGTGATTGAGCAGAATCCAAAAGGTATAGAAAACCTTTTGCCACAGAAAGCTTTTGAAGCTTTTCTGACCAATAAAAAGGTTTAATTTTGATAACCACTGGGTTAAAAAAAAAAAAAAAGGCTTTCCGGTAACCAGTCCACACATCTAAGTGCTGTAAAATCAAATTTGGGTTCGGATTAAACTGTATTCTTATTAGCTTTGTGTCCTCAAAGGAAAGGGAGCATCATCCATAGATTAGAGAATAAAGTCCAAAGCAGTAGGGATATTCTGAGGAAGAAGTAACTACAGCACAGAGCCTGACATGTAGTACGTAATCAATACCAGTCATATGTATGTACATCTGACCATGATTTCTCATTTTCAAATATCAGTGCTAATAAATCATAGTACTTGGCATCTGACACATGCACCCACTTTTAAAAGGCAGAGGTTCATCTGTTAGATTACTGGAATGCAAACAAAATTAATGAATTATAATTTTATACCATGGAATTAACTATATTTTAATTAATATATATATTGAAAGAAATGGCTATAATATAGCATTTTCCCATTTCATTAAAACTTTCTTAATATTATCTTAATAGAAATATACATAGTGAATAAATTAAAATCTTAAGTTTCATTCCAGTTATTTTGGAATTAAGATATTGCTTTTCTCCAACTACTTTATTACATATTATTAAACTTTCACTTCTAACCACTTAGATTTTCCTCAGGTCTCATTTAGTAAATGAATTTTAACATGTTCCAAAATAAATGAGTTTATTATCCTTTCTTGTCTCTTACCTCAAAAGAGCTACGGCTTTTGATTTTGCTATTCCTGTTAACAGTACCATTTTTTTTTTCACATCACAGAAGCTTGAATCCCCCTCCTCCCTTTAACTTATCTGAACTGCTGCTTTTATGCCACGTACTTTATACACATTTTATATATATGCACACACATATATATGCATGATAGCTAGCATATATATGTAGAGCCAGCATATGTGTGTATACACATAAATAAGCTAGCTCTCATGTGGCTAACTCTCCATATATGTGCTAGCTATCCTGTGTATGTGGGAGATGGGTATCCGAAACTAGTATTTGTTCAGTGGTTACTATACAAGAAACACAGAATCTGTGTTACACATTACAGGAGTATTTATGCCTTTATTCGAATCTTCCAATGGCTCTAGGAAATAGATACAATTACTTATATTTTACGGATAACGAAAGCTTTTCTGGAACTTATTTGAGTTCAAACAAATAGGAAAGGAAAAAGCTGGGGTTTCAAATTGTGATCAGTCTGTTTCCAGAATCTGAAGCGTCACCACCTATGTTTTCTCATTATCTATGCTGTCTCTTTATTACAGTGCCACTCATGTCCTCAAATACTTATTAACCTCTATTACATCCCCTCCACATGTTTCTCTACTGTGCTTCATCCCTCCATGCAATTTACATCTCACCACAACTCATTTTCCTGAAACATGACTCCAATCTTATCATTCTTCCACTTAAAAATTGCTAATAGTCTCTTATTGCTAATTTCCTCTGTTACCTTTCTTTCATTACTGTCTTAATCAGAGCTGTCCAGAGAAACTGACCCTATAAGCTGTGTATATATATATAGGAAGACATTTATTTTAAGGAAATAGCCCATGCAATTGTGAAGTCCAGCAAGTCCAACTATCTGCATAGTGGACTGAAAGGCTGAACACCAAGCCATGAGCTGATTGTACGGTTAAGTCTGAAAGGCTATGAGGCTGAAGACTCAGGACAGGCTGTTTGCTGAAGAATTCCCTCTTGCCAGGGGAGGTTAGCCCTTGGTTTAGTTCAGGCCTTCAACTGACTGGATGACAGTCACTCACCCGATGGAAGGCAATCTGCTTCCCTCAGAATCAACTGATTTAGATGTAACTTTTATCCAGAGTAATTTCTGACCAAATATTTAAGCACACTGGCCTAGTCAAGTTGATACATAAAGTTAACCATCATGATTGCTATTACTATACAAGTTTTTCCTCATTCAGCAAAATTGGGCATTTGTGGGTCCCCAAAACCAACCCAGATAATCACAATGCTGTGATAGATCACGTAGAGCCACACATCCTGGAATGTGAAGTCAAGTGGGCCTTAGGAAGCATCACTACGAACAAAGCTAGTGGAGGTGATGGAATTCCAGTTGAGCTATTTCAAATCCTGAAAGGTGATGCTGTGAAAGTGCTGCACTCAATATGCCAGCAAATTTGGAAAACTCAGCAGTGGCCTCAGGACTGGAAAGGGTCAGTTTTCATTCCAATCCCAAAGAAAGGCAATGCCAAAGAATGCTCAAACTACTGCACAATTCCACTCATCTCACACGTTAGTGAAGTAATGCTCAAAATTCTCCAAACCAGGCTTCAGCAATATGTGAACTGTGAACTTCCTGATGTTCAAGCTGGTTTTAGAAAAGGCAGAGGGACCAGAGATCAAATTGCCAACATCCGATGGATCATAGAAAAAGCAGGAGTTCCAGGAAAAGATCTATTTCTGCTTCATTGACTATGCCAAAGCCTTTGACTGTGTGGATCACAATAAACAGTGGAAAATTCTGAAAGAGATGGGAATACCAAACTACCTGACCTGCCTCTTGAGAAATCTCTATGCAGGTCAGGAAGTAACAGTTAGAACTCGACATGGAACAACAGACTGGTTCCAAATAGGAAAAGGAGTACATCAAGGCTGTATATTGTCACCCTGCTTATTTAACTTATATGCAGAGTACATCATGAGAAACGCTGGGCTGGAAGAAGCACATGCTGGAATCAACATTGCGGGGAGAAATATCAATAACCTCAGATATGCAGATGACACCACCCTAATGGCAGAAAGTGAAGAAGAACTAAAGAGCCTCTTGATGAAAGTGAAAGAGGAGAGTGAAAAAGTTGGCTTAAAGCTCAACATTCAGGAAACTAAGATCATGGCATCCGGTCCCATCACTTCATGGTAAATAGATGGGGAAACAGTGGCTGACTTTATTTTTTTGGGCTCCAAAATCACTGCAGATGGTGACCGCAGCCATGAAATTAAAAGACGCTTACTTCTTGCAAGGAAAGTTATGACCAACCTAGACAGCATACTAAAAAGCAGAGACATTACTTTGTCAACAAAGGTCCGTCTAGTCAAGGCTATGGTTTTTCCAGTCGTCATGTATGGGTGTGAGAGTTGGACTATAAAGCTGAGCACCAAAGAACTGATGCTTTAGAACTGCGGTGTTGGAGAAGACTCTTGAGAGTCTCTTGGACGGCAGGGAGATCCAACCAGTGCATCCTAAAGGAAATCAATCCTCAGTATTCATTGGAAGGACATCATGATGTTGAAGCTGAAACTCTAATACTTTGGCCACCTGATGTGAAGAGCTGACTCATTTGAAAAGACCCTGAGGCTGGGAAAGATTGAAGGCAGGAGGAGAAGGGGATGACAGAGGATGAGATGGTTGGATGGCATCACCAACTCAATGGACGTGAGTTTGGGTAAACTCTGGGAGTTGGTGATGGACAGCAAGGCTTGGCGTGCTGCGGTCCATGGGGTCGCAGAGTCAGACATGACTGAGTGACTGAACTGAACTGAAAAACCAACTCATTCTTCTCCATCTTCTTCTTTTCATGGTGCTATTCCAGTTTAATAGCTCATTCCTGCCTTTTGCCTCAATATTTAGTAAAAGACGTGAATGAGTAAGAAAGAAATGAAAAGCACCCCTCCAAAATCAAAGTGAGTACCGCCTGAAGTCATAGGGCTTCAACAATGTTAACCCACAAGAGGGAGGGAAGATACACATATACTTATAGCTGATTCACGTTGTTGTCCAGTAGAAACTTAAATACAACAGTGTAAAGCAATTATACTCCTATTTAAAAATGTTATCCCAGTCACTTATTAATACCATTAATAACTGAATGGTATTAAAAGTTCTTTCGCCCCTAGTGACTAACTTGAAGTCACTTGCTGCTTCTATGCCTAATGATCTTGGCCATGCCACTTGGAGGTAGAGAAACATTATATTTATAATGTATACTGTAAGGTACACATACACAGTCAACACAGATCTCCCAGTTTTCCCACTAGAGTTTACAAAATCCTCTTTTATGGCCATCGTTAAAAAATCTACAAATAATTAATGCTAGAGAAGGTGTGAAGAAAAGCAAACCCTCCTACCAGGTTGGTGGGAATGTAAATTGATGCAGTTACCATGGAAAACAGTATGCTGCTGCTGCTGCTGCTAAGTCACTTCAGTCGTGTCTGACTCTGTGCGACCCCATAGACGGCAGCCCACCAGGCTCCCCCGTCCCTGGGATTCTCCAGGCAAGAACACTGGAGTGGGTTGCCATTTCCTTCTCCAATGCACGGAAGTGAAAAGTGAAAGTGAAGTCATGTCCGACTCTTAGCAACCCCATGGACTGCAGCCTACCAGGCTCCTCTGTCCATGGGATTTTCCAGGCAAGAGTACTGGAGTGGGTTGCCACTGCCTTCTCCAGAAAAACAGTATGGAAGTATTTTAATAAACTAAAAGTACAGTTGTCATATGATTCAACAATATCACTCCCAGGCACATATGCCAAGAAAACTCTAATTTGAAAAGATATATGCACCTCAATGTTCATAGCAGCACTATTGACAGTAGCCAAGACACGGAAGCAACCTAAATATCCACTGACAAATAAATGGATAAAGAAGATGTGGGACATATATTCAATGAAATATTAGTCATAAAAATAGAATGAAATGATACCATTTGCCACAACATAGATGGAACTAGAGATCATACTAAGCCAAAGAAAGACAAATATCATATGATACTGCTTATATGCAGAAACTTAAAAATTATAAAAATATACTTAATTTGTAAAACAAATACTCACAGACTTTGAAAACAAATTTATGGCTATCAAAGGGGAAACTTGAGGAGAGGAATAAATTAAGATCTTGAAATTCACACATACACACTATTATATAGAATATGGATAAATAGCAAGATTCTGGCTTAAAGCTCAACATTAAGAAAATTAAGATCGTGGCATCCAGTCCCATCACTTCATGGCAAATAGATGGGGAAACAGTGGCTGACTTATTTTTGGGGGGCTCCAAAAATCACTGCAGATGATAACTGCAGCCATGAAATTAAAAGACGCTTACTCCTTGGAAGGAAAGTTATGACCAACCTAGACAGCATATTAAAAAGCAGAGACATTACTTTGCCAACAAAGTCCATTTAGTCAAGGCTATGGTTTTTCCAATGGTCATGTATGGATGTGAGAGTTGGACTGTGAAGAAAGCTGAGCGCTGAAGAATTGATGCTTTTGAACTGCGGTGTTGGAGAAGACTCGAGAGTCCCTTGGACTGCAAGGAGATCCAACCAGTCCATCCTAAAGGGGATCAGTCCTTGGTGTTCATTGGAAGGAGTGATGTTGAAGCTGAAACTCCAATACTTTGGCCACCTGATGCGAAGAGCTGACTCACTGGAAAGGACCCTGATGCTGAGAAAGATTGAGGGTAGGAGGAGAAGGGGACGACAGAGGATGAGATGGTTGGATGGTATCACCACCTCAATAGACATGAGTTTGGGTAAACTCTGGGAGTTGTTGATGGACAGGGCGGCCTGGCGTGCTGCAGTTCATGGGGTCGCAAGGAGTCGGACATGACTGAGTGACTGAACTGAACTGATGGTATACCACAGAAAATTATATTCAATATCTTAAAGTAAATTATAAAAGAAAAATAATATTAAAAAAGAATATATATAATACACATATACTATATACCAGAAACTAACACATTGTAAAACTGTAATCCATAAATAAATAAGTCTCTTTTCCTTTCTCTGATAAAGTCCCTGAGATCCCAAGCAGATGATTTACATCTCAAAAACACAAGAAAAGAAATACCAATTCCTTTCAGAAAGCTCATTTCCTCTCATGGCATATACAGAAATCAGTCTTAGAAAGTCAAGATTCCCATCTTGGTCATTTTTCAGGGATTTTCTTTTTTCCATTTCTAAATCACCAATTCAGTTTAACAAATAACAGTAATAGACAATAGTACATATCATTCCCTCCCATTCCCACACCTTACTTTCTGAGGAACATGATCAGCATTCAAGCTTCACCTGGTCTGTGAGCGCAGCACCAGCGGTCCTAATATAAAAAGCAGCAACCAGACCACACCTGTGGCCACTTTTTCCCACTGTAATGGCGGCCACATCTCTGCAACAGCCTGAGGGTGTCTGAGTCCTCTGTACTCTCTGGGTGGTCTCCTTTCATCAAGGACAGCTATCATCGGGCCCACATCAGTAGGTGGTCGCCCTCAGGTCCCTCACCCCCTCCACACACACAACCTTCAAGCCCCAGGTGTTAGTGCAGGGCCCCCACAACTTCCCTTTCCTGAACGTCTCCAGCGCTCACAGCAGCTTCCTTGGTCTCCTGGCTGTGCAGTCAATTGTTGGGCTGCATCCCACAGGCCTGCGAGCCCAGTCCCTGCCCAGCTTTGAGACCAAAGAAACAGCCTGGAGTCGGTGACAGAGAGGTCAAACTTACACGTCTGAAGCAAGGTCCTGGAGGGACACCTCACAGTGCGCGGCAGAGGCCTGTGGGCAGGACCCAGCAGCAGGCGTCGGTCCCGCCGGGAGGGGGAAGGTACCACTTGTAGGGGGAATTGCTATCTGGTTGGCTCCTTGGTTACTAGGGAAACTAGTGGAGGCCCGCCGCCCCTCACCGCCCCTTAAATAGGCTATCAGGTGGAGATGCTCTGATCTAAAGGTCAGAACAGTCATTAGCTAGGGCTGAGGCAAGTATGTAGGAAGGTCAGTCAGGTGAGTAGGGTGTAGGCTAAGTGGGTACTGGTAGAAGAAGGGACTGGCAGAGAGCAAGAGAACAGCCATCTTGGGTGGCCAGCTCATACCTACCCATGTACAGGGTCTGCCTTCTTGATCCATTTTTCATGGTATGCCTTAAACATAAGACAATTGCCAAGATTTGCTAAAATCTGTTTAGAAAAATAGAAAAGAAATAGAGAGGAAAGCTAAAAGAAACTAAAAGAAAAAAATAAGAACTTGGATGAGACAGAGACAGTGTGGGAAATAAACTTTAAAAATTTTGAAACTGGGAATTCCCTGGTGGTCCAGTGGTTAGGGCTTTGAGCTTCCACTGTAGGAAGGCACAGATTGATCCCTAGTTGGGGAACCAGGTTCCCACAAAAAAAACAAAACCAAAAAAACACTGAAACTTTTGAATTGAAGGGTAATGGTTTCAAATCATGTTTGTCTAACTTCTTTCATGAGATATCCCTAATGGTGGAACAAGATGGTCTAGGATGGTTACAGTGAAAACTTCTGTATCTTTAAATGTTATAATCATATCAGGACTTAACCCCACACCCAATCTATGTCACAGTCACAGAATCTAGCAGAGATAATTCGCTCTGGTGTACATCCTAAATGATAAATGCACTCACATATACACTGAACACAGTCATAAATGTTATATCTGTCAGGGTCCTTTAACTATAACACTGATTTTACGAGAGTGGAAGTTAAGAGGCTTACATAGTTTGTGGGGGCTTCTCAGGTGGTGCTAGTGGTAAAGAACCTGCCTGCCAAAGCAGGAGATATAGGGGACTTAGGTTCAATCCCTGGGTCGGGAAGATGCCCTAGAAGAGAACGTGGCAACTCATTCCGTATTCTTGCCTGGATAATGCTATGGACAGAGGAGCCTGGTGGGCTATAGTTCAAAGAATCCGACACAACTGAAGCGACTTAGCATGCTCACACATTGTCTGTGATCATTTGTGAGCCATCAGATCTAGGTTACCTAACAACCAAGTTGCTATAGGTTTTAGTATACTGAAAAAGTTCTCAGATAATCACAGCCTTGTGCTTGATTTTTCCCTCCTGAGAATTTAGCTAGTTGTTTTCCTACACCAGGAGAATACTGTGAGGAAAGTAATAACTAAAGCACTTTGAATCCTTCTTAATAAATGAATATGACTTAGAACACAGAAGTGCAAGTATTAACACAAAGACTCGGTGAGGTATTATTTAAAGTCAGCTGTAACTACTATACGAAAAGTGATTCCACGTGTTAACGTTCAATAAGTATAGAGAAAAGTCTTTTGAGTCTCACTCAAAATGTCCTTAAGTGCAGTGGTCCCCAAGCTTTTTGGCACCAGGAACTGGTTTTGCAGAAGACAATTTTTCTGTGGGCCAGTGCGGGGAGGGGTGGGCGATGGTTTCAGGATGATTTAAACCCATTTCCTTTATTGTGCACTTTATTTCTGTTATTATTACATGAGCTCACCTCAGATCGCCAGGCGTTAGATCTTGGAAGTTGGGGACCCCTGTTTATATGTGTTTCAACTGTTTTTGATGACGTTTAGATCCAAATGAAAAAAAAAGTGTAGATTTAGGTGTACAATCTACATATGATTATTTACATGAAACAATCAGTGAAGAAATGACAATTTCCAAATACCATGAGAATTAAGGTTTAAAATGTTTCGGAAATTATTTTAATTTTCACAAAATATATTGGTTATTTCAATTTTAAATTTCACTATTTAAGCATAATTGAATGGATTACTTTATATTTTCACAAAATAGGCATTTGAAAATACAATTATGTAAAGTTTAAAAATAAAATAAAATTAATTAAAAATAAAATAAAATTAAAAAAAATTATGGACAGGATAGCTATTAGGCAAATCTTAGAGCCAAGGATATGCAGCTAATGCAATTTGAAAGGAGCTTTATTATTTATAAAAAAATTTTTTGATTTATGTTTTTACCTTTTTATAGTAAAACAGGTAATTTCCTTTATTTGGCCTATATTTGGAGTTTATCTTATACTTTGGTTCATGTCATGACCACCTGGATTTGTGCTATTACAGTGAATTAAACTAAAATATGATAACTATTGTGAAGTTACATTATTAAAATCAATAACAGTAACAAAATGGCAACAACATTTCATTCTTAACGGCTTTACTAGTATGTGAAAGGAAACATATTTGTAAAAAAATTTTTTTTTCATGTTGAGAATAACATTTTAGGACTATCAGTGAAATTTAAAGTCAATCACTAGATAAAAGCTCCCTTTTATGTACATTAAAATTTTCCATTTCTGAATTTAAAAAAAAAATAATAAATAAAAAGCATCAAAAACAAAAACAAAAACAAAAAAAAAAAAGAAAATGCCTTATTAAATGACCATCACTTAAACATTAGAAACTCTTACAGATATTCACATTTAGGAAAAAGACATTACTAATCAAAGCTTCATAGGACCTTTTTTTTTTTTTTTGGCCTCTCAAGGTTTTAAAGCATTTTCATAAGAAACATGATTTGGGGCACCTGAGTTCTATCTTTGCCAACAAACCTACAGTTCACAATAAGATCCTGAAAAAAAAAAAGTATCATTTCCCCTCACTTCGGCATGTTACAAACAAGAAATAAATTTCCTGCAGTTCTTCCTATAATTGTTTACTTTTGTTCTCATATTAAAAAAAAAAAAAAACTTACATGACAGTGTAGTGTGGGGACAAGAGGGCTGGAAGAGAAAGCACACCAGAGGTATTTATTATACAAACAATAACTTTCTGGAAATCTGCTTCTTCCTCTGGACTCTGAAGTGGTAAAGAATAGAGAACCACTGCTCAGTGCAACTGTCTGCAAAGATGAGTAGGTAATACTCCGCTGTGTGCCATTCAGCAGCTACCAGCCACCCAGGTGGGGCTATTCAAGAACTCAAAATGTAGCTACTTTTACAAAAGGTTACATTTTTCTCATTTCATTTAATTTTCTTTAATTTAAATTTTAAAAAGCCCCATGTGGCTAGTGACAATTGTGGACAGTGCATGACGACAATCTATAGAGCCTCCTAATTCAATTCTCTTTTGATTCTGTATAGTAACATTTAGTTCTATCCACACAACCAAATAGGTTGGAAACTTACATCTCTACAGAAATCTGTTAAAGTCAGAATGTAAAACTGACAATGGGATTTTCTTGGAAACATCTAAATTCTTATTTGCATAAGATATTATTGTGTGACAAAATTATTTCATAATTAACAATGAGGAGAAATGCATTGGAAATGCTTTTCAGTGTGAGGACAGGGAATGAACTCTCTGTTGGACAAGGGTCAAGTCATAAATCACATTTGTGGCTGTGCCACTCTGGACATGTCACTTTATTTCTTTGTATTGAGGCAGGAGGTAGATGTCCTCCCCTTGCCAGGGTAAAGTAACTGGAGATTCATTCCCTGTGGACCAGTACTCCAAGATGAGAATGGCAGGACAATTGAGAGGGGAGGCTGGGCCCTGTCTAGATAGAAGATAAGAGACTACCCACTCCTCATTCTCAAAGACAGGAGACCTCCCTACCTACACATGCACAGAAAGCCTCCTTGGAAGTCAAAAGGAGAGCGAAGCTAAGTGATGGTTACTACCCATAGGCCTCTTTGGTAGAATCCATCTTGGCTAAGAAATGCGTGCCCACACAAGGGAGGATCCTGAGATAGACAAAATATGGACTGTGAACCAGGCAAATCAAAATAATTGGCCAAAGGAAAACTGGAAGAAATGCCCCAAATAAGTGATTTAAACTGTCATGAGGGTGCAACTCAGTGATTCTCTGAGTCTGCCCATGTATCTATCCACAAGTACTATACTCTTTTTCCTCCTAATAAAGACTTTACTTGTTTCACTATTTTCATATTTATGGGAATCCTTTTTCTACAAAGCCAAAGAGCCAGGGCCTTTTCACTGACCACTGGTCTAATGGTCAGGGTTTGCTCTTCTCACTGCCATGACCCAACCTCAGTCTCTGGATGGGGAACCGAAGCCCCACTTCAATCTGCTTCAGGCTGAGGTCACCAGAGATTAGTACCTTAAATTCTACATCAGCAAAGCAGAGCCAAAAATAAATATTTTATCTGTGTTATTATGAGCACCAAACAGGATAATATGTGTTAAATATCTAGCACATTCTTTAGCATATAGCAGAACTTCAAGAGAGTGTATTTGCCTTCCCAACATTTTTTAAAAGTTAATTAAAAAAATACTTTCTATATGATCTTTATGATAGTCTGGAAGGTAATCAATTGTTTTCATTTCTTATTGGATTTGATTTTGTTTCTTAAACAAAAATTAAATAGCTACAAACAACAGCAATTAAAAAACAAAGTGAAGTATAAATCACAAATCAAAGCAGGGTGGAGTTCAAACACTGAACAAAAGAAAAATACTCTTCACCTTGAAGTCCCTATCTATCAAACCAGCAACTTAGCGGATTTCTCCATCCACTGTTGGTTCTGGCAAAGAAGCCATAATCTTTTTTTTTTTTTTTTATTCCATTCGCATCTCCCTTTGTTCTCTGCTAATTTCTAAGTCTTGCCTCTGGCAATGTTGGCTCCCATCCTCCCAAGGAGACCCTGACATTTAGGAAAAAAATCTCTTGGCTTCCCAGGTGGCTCAGATGGTAAAGAATCCACCTGCAATTCAGGAAACTTGGGTTTGATCCCTGGGTTGGGAAGACATCCTGGCGAAGGGAATGGCAACCAACTCCATTATTCTTGCCTGGAGAATTCCACAGATCTACAAGCCTGGTGGGCTATAGTTCATGGGGTCACAAAGAGCTGGACATGACGGAACGACTTTCACTTCACTTCACTCACTGGGGAGGCCAGGTTGCCAGTGGCTCCATGCCCCGGCAGTCTCTGCCAAATATGTGGGAGCAACTTCCTGCTCTGTATGGGCTGTGCCCAGGCACCCATGGTGCCAGCAGCTGTGTGGGGTCTGTTCTCACCATGGGCTCTCATTCACTGCTGAAGCATTCTTGGAAAGTCAAGTTCTAAAGCTAAACAAACAGATAAATTTTGCAACACTATGCATTGACATTTTATAGCACGGTGGTGTGGAGGCTTCAGGGGAAGTAAAAACACGACCACTAATTTTTTTTTTTTTTTTTTTTTTTATGGTGATGATACGTAGAACTCGTGAAATAGAGAGTCATTCCCTCGTGAGTTCTTTCTTGGTTTAAATCTTCTCTTCCTAGTTTGAATTTTAGAAGTAAGAATTTTTAAGAAGTCCATTCTTATTAAAGGATATTTTTCTCTCCTTCAGTTTTCTTTTTTCCATCCTTCCTCTTCTTTTTAATTTTATTTTTAATTGGAGAATAATTACTTTACAATATAGTGATGGTTTTTGCCATACATCAACATGAATCAGCCACAGGCATCCATGTGTCCCTTCCTTCTTAAACTTCCCTCCCACCTCCCTCCCGATCCCACCCCTCTAAGTTGTCACAGAGCACCAGCTTTGGGTTCCCTGCATCATACAGCCAATTCCCACTATCTATCTATTTTACATATGGTAATGTATATGTTTCAATACTATTCTCTCAAGTCATCCCACCCTCTCCTTCCTGCACTGTGACCCTAAGTCTGTTCTTTATGTCTGTGTCTACTTTGCCGCCCTGAAAACAGGATCGTCTGTTCCATTTTTCTAGATCCCATACATATGCATTAATAGATGGTATTTGTCTTTCTCTTTCTGAATTAAATTCACTCTGTATAACAGGCACTAGGTGTATCCATCTCATTAGAACTGACTCAAATGTGGTCCTTTTTAGAGCTGAGTAATATTCTATTGTGTATGAAAATGAAAGTGAAGTGTTAGTCACTCAGTCGTGTCTGACTCTTTGTGACTCCATGAACTGTCCATGGAATTCTCCAGGCAAGAATACTGGAGTGAGTAGCCGTTCCCTTCTCCAAGGAATCTTTCTGACTCAGGGATCAAAACCAGGTCTCCTGCATTGCAGGTGGACTCTTCACTGTTTGAGCCACCAGTGAAGCCCCTCATTGTGTATATGTACCACAACTCCTAGAAAAGAACTAACACCTATCCTACTCAAACTCTTCCAAAAACTTGTAGAGGAAGGAAAACTCCCAAACTCATTCTACGAGGCCACCATCACCATAATATCAAAATCAGACAAAGATGCCACAAAAAAAGAAAATTACAGGCTAATATCACTGATGAACATAGATGCGAAAATCCTCAACAAAATTCTAGCAAACAATCCCACAACAGGTTAAAAAGATACATCATGACCAAGTGGGCTTTATCCCAGGAATGCAAGGATTCTTCAATGTAGGCAAATCAATCAATGTGATATACCATATTAAGAAACTGAAAGAAAAACCATATGATTATCTCAATAGATTCAGAGAAAGCTATTGACAAAATTCAACACTCATTCATGATTAAAAACCCTCCAGAAAGTAGACATAAAAAGAACATACCTCAACACAATAAAGGCCATAAGGCTATGGTTTTTCCAGTGGTCATGTATGGATGTGAGAGTTGGACTGTGAAGAAAGCTGAGTGCCGAAGAATTGATGCTTTTGAAATGTGGTGTTGGAGAAGACTCTTGAGAGTCCCTTGGACTGTAAGGAGATCCAACCAGTCCATCCTAAAGGAGATCAGTCCTGGGTGTTCGTTGGAAGGACTGATGCAAAAGCTGAAATTCCAGTACTTTGGCCACCTCATGCAAAGAGTTGACTCATTGGAGAAGACCCTGATCCTGGGAGGGATTGAGGGCAGGAGGAGAAGGGGACGACAAAGGATGAGATGGCTGGATGGCATCACTGACTCGATGGACATGAGTTTGAGTGAACTCCAAGAGTTGGTGATGGACAGGGAGGCCTGGCATGCTGCGATTCATGGGTCGCAAAGAGTAGGACATGACTGAGCGACTGAACTGAACTGATGACAAACTCATAGCAAATATTATTCTCAATGGTGAAAAGTTGAAAGCAGTTCTTCTAAAATTAGGAACAAGACAAGGATGCCGTCTCTTGCCACTATCATCCGCTAATATTTAGGCACACCACCACCACCAGGCTTAGTCAACATAGATCCATATCGATATGGCATTCTCGTCAGAAGTAACATTCACAGAGGTACTTATTTTAAAGGAGTCATAGGGTTTATTGCAGGCTTCCCTGGTGGCTCAGATGGTAAAGAATCTGCATGCAAGGCAGGAGACCTGAGTTTGATCCATGGGTTGGGAAGAGCCTCTGGAGAAAGGAATAGCTACCCACTACAGTATTCTTGCCTGGAGAATTTCAGGGACAGAGGATCCTGGTGGGCTACAGTCTATGGGTTCACAAAGAGCTGGACACATCTGAGCAACTAATACACACACACACACACACACACACACACACCACATGCATGGTTTATTGCAGTTGTGTTTGCTCTTCCTTTCCAATCACCAGCCCAATAGTGCTACTGGAGATTCCCCATTTGTGGAAGACCTCTCTGCTCAGACCTTCTAGTATTTTCAAGATCAGTGAAAAAATGAATTTTACTCTGAAGCTTGCAAAGCATAATTTAATCAGAATAATTAGTCAATGAACATGTCTTCAGGTAAGACTCATTATCGTAGAAGCAGTGTACTGAGAAGTAAAGAAAGCTGTTGGGTAAAAAGCATAGTCTCTGTTTATGCTTAAATGTGCAAATATTTCTCAGGGATAGAAAATGCACTGCTTTCTTTAAGGAACCTTTCCTGGTTTTTCACTCTCTCTTACATTTAAGGAGCACATGCTCAATTCAGTGGCAACTTGAAAACGTGTGACAGATGTACAATAAATGCTGCACCTATGCTCACACTAAGGGCTCAGAAGGAAAATTAAATCTTTCTAAGTAGGAGAGCTCAGGCAGTCATTTTTTCCATACTTTCCTGTATGTGCTCCAAGCTGTGGAATGCATCGAGGAATGCATATTGAATGATTTGGTGTAGACGTTTTTTCCTTTAATTTTCTTCAGATTTTATTGCACTCACAGGGAAATATGAAATCACTAAGTTATCTTATCCATAAATGTATATTGAAATGAAATAACGTGTTTGATATTTACGGATATATTGGTTCTTTTTTTTTAAGTCCAAAAAGGAACTCTTTTTCTCTCAGAGAAAAATCAAATGCAGTTAATGCCAACTATAGCACCACTTTCAAAATCCCGGGTTTGGTTTAGGCTGCAGGACTGGAAATCAAATCAAATCTTCCCTGTGTGTAGCAGGGTACAGTAATACCTCATTTATCAGGTATTGTTAAAGGCTGGGGTGTTCCATGTAAAAGAAATGCCCAGATAATTGAATTTTACTCTTCCATGTATAAATTGAAAATGAAAACACACAAAAAATGTCAAAAATATTACATATTGCCTTCAGACGCTATGTGGCCCAAATATAATTTAATCAAGTTTGAAACTGAGCTCACTCACTTATTAGTTATAGGATTTTGACAAGTTAGTAAAATCCAGCTCAGTCATTTACTAGTTTTATAATTTTGGCAACTTAGTTAGCCTCTGTTTTCTCATCTGTCAAGCAGAGATAATTATACCTTTGTCACAGTTTGAATTAGCTAATCTATATAAAACACCTCATAAAACGCCTAACACATAGACCTACCCAGCACAGCCTCCTAGCCGGGCTGTGGATTCGGCAGCCAGACTGTCTGGCTTTGAATGTTGCCTTTGCAACTTCCTAGCGAGTAAACTCAAGCAATCTTTTTAATTTAATCTGGCTATGCCTCAGTTTCCACATCTGAAATGAAGATAATAATTGTTACTGTTGTTTAGTTGCTAAGTCGTGTAAGGATTAAATAAGTAGTGTATGTAGCGTCCTTGGAGCAGTGACCACCATATATATAAGCAGTGTTCAATTCACCTATGATTGATAAATATTTCTGAGGCATTTCTGAATGATCCATCTGTACAGAAATCTGGCAAGGGGGTGTGTGTCTGTGTGTGTGGGAGGGGGCTGTGAGTTCTTTTGCTCTGGTTATGTTTTGGCTATATCGCTAATGTATTTCTGAGTATCAGCCACAAACAATTCTCTGAGGTAGGTAAACATCCATATATGTGTTTTTGCATTTCCTGGGTTTGTTGGTTGGTTTTGAGTTTCCGTTTTTCTTGTGAAAACATTACATCTCAGCCAAATACTGTAGAAAGGCCAAGGTGGCTGAGGAAATGACAGAGCCCTTTAGGATCTGCCATTGCAGCAAAAGAGGTGGAAATTGGTATCGCTCAGGCAAGTAACAGAGTGCAACTTCAGTAGCAGATGAAATGGGTGTTCTCACACTACTATACTCAGATTTGGACAAGAGGGGTCTCTGCCTCTATCCTTACTTCTCCCACAGAGCAAGGATTTGGGTAGGGGATCAAAGCCTATGTCCACCTAAAGTCCACATTCTCCCCTGTGGCCCACCCTGCAGCTATTTGCAATCCCAGAATTCCTCACCCACTCGGCTTGCTTCCAGATTATGACACTGATGTGCACTTCCCTAGACCCAAAGGGATGCTGTGCATGGGGAAGAACAAAGCTCAGATGCCTGACCTGGACAACCTACATAAATGGGCAACCCCATAGTGGTGGGAGGAAGTCAAAGGTGGGAAACAACAGAGGCCAGAACACTCAAGGATGAACTGTAAATCTGTACCCCCTGCCCCCAAGAGTTAGGAATAGACTTGAATATTTATCTTTTCAACTGGGATACTTCTAAATATTTGAAGATCCCAAACTTGAATACACAAGTGATGGTTTTACTGTGGCTTACTTCTATGTATGTCTATACACAAAAGTATAGACAAGATGGACTTCAAACCATAGTGAGATACAACTACATACTCAACAGAATGGTTAGTTACAAAAACACTGACGACACCAAATATTGATGAAGATGTAGAAGAATTCGTTTTAGTGTGAATGTAAAATGGTACTGTCTCTTTCAATAGAGGTCTGGCAGTTTCTTATAAAACTGAACATATAACTACCTTATGACCCAGCAGTTGTACCCCAATATATTTAACCAAGAAAAAGGTTTAAATATACATCCACAAATACTCTTTTCATAGTAGTTAAAAACTGGAGACAACTTAATAGGAGAATGCCTAAAACAGTGGCATATTCATATAATGAAATGCTACTATAGTACAGTAAAAAAGAATGAATTTCTTACACAGGAAAATAATACACATTATACAATTCTGTTTATACAAATTTTAAAGCAGGCAAAACTAATCTATGGTTTAAAAAATTTATAACAGTAATCGCCTCTGGGAAGATGGTGGTGAAGACTCGTGGCAAAGGGAATGATGAAATGTTGTGGGACAAAGCTAACGTGTGCTAGTGTATGAGGGCCTATTTCTTGCAGATTGGGGAGGTAGAAATTCCTGGAGCTAGGCTGTTTTTCCCATGGTGAGAAGAGGATCAAGATTTGTAATTCTATGAAATATCATGGATTACCAAGATACTGTCTTCCAAGAAAGCAGCAGAATATGAGTAGAACAGCCTACTGCAACTAGAGAGGCCCTGTCTCAGCACCAGGGCTGTGGGACCACGACAAGGTACAGCCTTCATCAGGGGATCTTAAGCAGTGAGCAATTTAGAAGACAGAAACATGAAGTGAACACAGCAAAGACTCCTTGAATGGACTATCTTCTGTGAGACTCGAGGGTTTTCACATGAGTTGGAAAGGGTAAACACTCAAATGGACTGAGACTGAATTTTATACTGTTAGGTAAATGAGGTCTCAATCAGAACAGAAAAAAAATAAAAAAATAAGTCATGTTTTGAGTTTGTGTTTAAAAATTTAGTTCTGCTTTAGAGGGATTAGGCTCATGTGTGTGGCCCAGAAGGTAAAAAACCATGACAAACGCATGAAAGTTTTACAGAAGTCAATGTCAGCTAAATATAAAGAATATTTCCTAAGGGAACTATAAAACCAGAAGAGGTAATGTGTTCATCAGCTAATACACATGTTCTGGCTCAGTTAAAATTTGATATTCTCTTTGCAAATTAATAAATAGTATTCTGAGACATTAACACAAAAATAAAAACAGAATGAGTTGCTGTTGTGAACTTACCTAAACTGATGTAGTCCTTCAGAATAATTGCATTCCGCTTATTGTGAAAATCATTTAGCAATAAATATATACATCAAATCATCACATTGTACACCTTAAGCCTGCACAATGTTATATGTCAATTATATCTCAATAAAGTTAGAAATAAATAATTATTGGATTTTGGGGCGGGGGGGTAGATACGATAGCCTCCAGCACTTTACTGCCGCTTGGTATGTTATGATAAAAGCAAGTTGCAGGCCAGATTCTGCCACACATTAACAGGCACCCTCATGTGAGGAATGCAACCTGCAAACTTGACAAAGTTTCTTTCTTCTTTTGGGCACTCTTGTAATGAAATTAAATAAAAGGGTCCCATGAGGCAAATGTGACAACATTTCAGTAGCAAAGTTATTGTAGTCTGCTAGTCAGAGTGAGCACACAGCCCTAGGTTTAGGGGACCAGTTTGAAAAACCAAGCTAATCCAAGATGCTTATACCTCTTTTGACCAAGAGCAGAGTGATCAGCCCATATTGTTTCATACAATACTCGTCTTAGCACAGATAAAAAATCACTGCTAACTTTCCTTAGGCTAATTATCATACCATCTGACATTTAGCAGGGATCAACACTTAGGACCATTGAATTGATTATCACCATAATTTTGTAGTGCAGGATTCTGATGAAATTTTTCCAAGTAGTAGTTCAACTTCCCTGGGGTGCGTAGTCTTGATTAGGACTCTGTAAATTAATGTTATCTCTAGGGCACAGATTAAAACTAACATGCACACTTATACCACTTTATTTAAACTTAAGTAATCTCAGATAATTTACAGAAAATTAACATCTGCTTCATGAAGCCATGAGTCCTTGTTAATATAAGTGATCAAAGACTGTAGGATCGTGTAATGGTCTTTGCCACTGGAGAAAATTTCTTCACTGAGTTCTTTGGGCCTTCATATTATTCTAAAATTCTCTGTATCCAGTATCACACATTTACTTAGTGGCAAAACTAGGAATGGAAACTGGTTATCCTTTCGATCAGAGTTTCTTCTTCAGATTTAACAAGTTACTCGACACATTCATAGTAATCTCGGATTAAATCTTATAATTCTAACACCTACTGCTTTTCTTACTGAATAATATTTAAATCTTTATTACCAAGATCATTTTCTGTGATTTTTATGGTAAAATTTATAGTCTTAAGTTTTTTTTTCTGAAGACTAATGGTAAACCATGCTATATATGAAAAATGTACAACAAATATGGTATTAGCCACCTCTAAAATATTAAAAAAGAATTACTCTTGACATTCATTAAAGTTACAAGTGAGGCTTTCAGTTGCTCTACGGCTCCTTATTTATACAGTAATTAGGGATATTTTTAATCTGTCAGAAATGCCATATAAAATGTCAAAATATCTTACTTTTCTTAAACATTATAAGCTATGAATTCTAATATGTCCAAATAAGTTAAAATATTAAAATATGTATATTTAGTCTATACTGTTACTTTTATTTTATTTTAAATATTTAATTTGGCTGTGCTGGTCTTCATTGCAGTCTTCTCCTAATTGTGTCATGTGGGATCTAGTTCCCTGATCAGGTATTGAACCCAGGCCTCCTGCATTGGAAGTGCAGAGTCTTAGCCACGGAACCACCAGGGAAGTCCCTCTATGCTAATTTTAAAGTGCAAAATTAATAAACATTGAATCCTAAATATCAAGATATAATGAAAAATAAAATTAGGGCTGAAAGGCATCCTTGGTAAAGTCACCATTTCATTCTGTTTCAGAGTGAAATTCAAACTATTTCTTTCATTCAATAAAAGATATTGTGTAGGAGAACCAAGCTTCAAATTATTCTATAGTAACTTTCCCATCGCCCTGCTGTTGAGCCTTTCTTCTTTTAGTCACCCCTCCAATTTTCAGGGAATGTGAAAACCAACAAAAGGAACAAACGTTCTACGGTGTCAGGGTTGGTGGTTTTATGGAAACTTAACAGGATCCTTCCTGCACCTAGCTGTCCGTATATTCTCAATGAATATATGACAGCTGAAAGAAAAAAAGGCCAAAACAAATGTTTCCTTGCTGGGGTTTTGAGGCCTCCACTTTCAGTTTAGAAATAAAGACACGCCTTTAGTGGGTTGGTCGGCTGCAGTAGAAACTACCCCTCAGGGTTTGAAGAGTTGGATATACGATGAATTTGAAGTCCAAAAGCATGTGTTCCTAATAAATACACTTTGATAGATTATTGATTAAGATGTCTAATTCCAACATATCAGGTAATGTGAAAAATGCATTCACATCTTAGTGTCTGTGTGTGTGCTAAGTTGCATACTTGTCTCTGACTCTGTGACCGTGTGGACTACTAGCCCACCAAGCTTCTCTGTCCGTGGGGATGCTCCAGGCAAGAATACTGGAGTGGGTTTCCGTGCCCTCTTTCAGGGTATTTTCCTGGCCCAGAGATCGAACCTGCATCTCTTACATCTCCTGTGCTAGCAGGCAGGTTCTTTACCACTAGCACCGCCTGGGAAGCCCCATGACGTCTGTTTAGGTGTTCAAAATAGATCTCCTCCTACAATGGACTTCAGCAGAGTAAGTACATACTGTGTTCTCCTTGAGGATTGAGACCTTGTGTCCATCTTTAAAACCCAATAGCCCAGCCAGGAGATAAGTGGATGACTGTTGAATTTGGACAATCAATCAATGCTTTAAAATGACAATGGTCTATACAGATAGAGTGGTCCAGAGAGCTGGACTGGCTAATGGTCAGAAAAACTGAGATTCTCCTTCTACTGTTAGGTCCTGCTAAAAAGCTTCACTTTCCTCATTTATGACTTGGAATAATGATGTTTGCCTACTTAACTCAAGATATTATTTTAAGGCCAAAGGAGAGTTATGTTTACTTTAAAACTCTATGTGCTGAATTACTATAAAGGGTTATTATATTCTCTCCATATAGTCTATTGGTAGAGTTAGTTACCTTTAGCATTCCTGGGCAAAATAAAGAATGTGTTGCTTAATACCCCTGAACCCAGTAGATGAATCCCAGCAGCCAGAGCTCCTCAACAGGATCACATTTTACAAACTGAGGTATAACTGAAGTACAATAAGATACATGGCTTTTAGGCGTACAATTTAATGATTCTTAACAATTGTATATACTCATGTAATCAATAATTAATCAAGGCATAAATCATTTTCACTAACCTGGAAAGTTCCTTCCTGCCCTTCACCATCAGGGAACATCTATTCTACTCTCCATTTTAGTTTTGACATTTTAGAATTTTATATTAATGGAAAATACAGTACACACACTTATCTTGCTCAATATAATATAGCTGAGGCTCATTCTGTATCAGCTCTCTTTTATTCATTGCCATGTAGAATAATGATATATTTATATCATTATATGTTCATCCATTCATCTGTGGAAAGACATTGATCATTTCTAGTTTTAGACTACTTGAATATTATTTTTAAGAGTTCTTTATACATTATTGCTACAAGTTCTTGTAAGATGCTAATTGTGAATACTTTCTCCCATTCTATGGCTTGATTCTTCATGTGATCATTTTTTTTGAGGAAAATTTAAACATTTTTATAAAGCCCAGTTTATCTTTTAAATTTCTAATGAATCTTTGCCTACATACGTTTGCAAAGATATTTCTTTCAGTTTCTTCTTCTAGGAATTTATAGTTTTAGCTTTTACATTAGTTAGGCTGACAATTCAACTCATTTATGCGTGGTATAAGATTTGGGTCAAGGTTTATTTTTTTCCCATATGTTTATCTGCTTTTCTTGTGCCACTTGTCACAGAGATTTTATTTTCTCTCACTAAATTAAATAGCTTTATTATCTTTTCAAAAAGAAACTAACTGTGTATAATTGGGTCTGTTTCTGGACTCTATTCTGATCCATTGATCTATTTATTATTATGCCAATACCAAATGGCACACTTTTTTATATACTGTTATCAGTATAACAAGACTTAAAGTCAGATAGTTAAATCTTCCAACTTGTTCAATTTTATCAATGTAAGCAATATATCTGAAAACATTCTGAAAACCTATGCCTTCAAACAGGAGTGTTTAGTCCATTTACATTTAATTGTTGGCACTGAATTTAATTTTACCATATATTTTATCTCTATTTGTCCCAACAAGTTTTCTGTTCTTTTGTTCTTTCTTTTCTCTGATTCTTTGGAACAATCAAATATTTTCAAGTATTTTATATTGTCCCCCATAATTATTTTTTAAATCTATACTTCATTGCTTTATAATTTTTGTTTCTACTTTAGTAGACTAGAGCATGTATTCCATAGGATTACTTCTTGAATTTGAACTTTTCATTTATATAAGATCAGTAGAAGAGATATTTGATTATTTGACACCAATAATTTGTATTCTAAACTCAGATTATAGAGATAGTGGAAAGATATTTTCAGACTGAGTACAAGAAAAGGGAAGAAGGTAGTTCTTGCAGTGAGAGACAATAAGAAGTACAGGCACTACAAATATTGAGCAAGACTGAATCTCCATTTATGTTACTTGTACTGAGGAATAAATATATGAATATTTTAAAATTTATCTCATTTTAGATTTTAGACAGGTGATACAACACAATGAGGCTTAATCTAAAAACTGTGGTGCCTGCTTGAAGCTACCATGATTTTGAAAAAAAACTGCCTCACATGAAATAAAAATGTTTTTGACTGGAAGTTTCACATTTCTAAGACTTTCCATTTACATTCTGTTAAGATAAAAGGTGACTTACTTTTTTTTCTTTTTTTTTTTTGGAGTTTTCCACAGTTCATTCATTCATTCATCTATTCATTTAAGAATTAGCTCAGCTTGCTATGAGCATCACCATGACTGCTGAGGAAATGTTGTGTCAATTCCTAAGGAGAAGGCCAGGAACAGTTAATGTTTCTTTTTTGTTCCTTCAAAGCAAAAGGAAGCCTGGCCTAAATTAAGCTGGGAGTGCTTTCTTGCAAAGCATACCAAGCTTTATGGGACTTCAAGCTCAGCATTTTAGGCACAGTATTTCAAACTAAATCACACACACAAAAAATCACCATTATATTACTTCTTTTAAACAATTCAGCATGGTGTAATTTTTTCTTTGGAAATGGAATACAGCTGCTTCCTGGGTCATGATTATGTTTGAGGATCTTTTGGTAAACTGAGGTTTTCCTAAAGTATCACTATTAAAACACGTAAAATATAAGTCTTGCTATATTAAACACTTACTGAGCTATAGGAAAATAAAAAAGAGTGAATTAAAAAAAAAAGAACAAAATTCCAACTTTCTAATGCATATTCTTATTAGCTTTCAAGCGCAACATCTTGTTTTTAGACCATTAAGAACAATTGAAATCAGATTTTTATTTTTAAGTGAAAGAACACTCTTTACTAAATAATAATTCACTGTGTAAGAAGAAAGAGTTCTATGAACTTCTTCAAGTGTTTAAATACAAATGCATTTTACAACTAAACTTTTTTCTAAAACATTTCCTAGCTTAAGAGGAATCAACAGTCTTTTTTACCTTAATCTTTATCTTACCAAGAGTTTTACCGTAATGCAGATTATCTTATTTTTTGTGGTTTATTTTTATCCCTTATTTTTTTACCTTTGCTTTTTTTCCCCTCAATGCAAACATAATAGATACCCATTCAGAAAAAATAAAGCTATAGAGAAAGTCCCCAAACCAAAGGCTTTAATGTATCACTTGATGAAACAGACCCTGTTAATAATCTTGGTGGACTTTATTTCATGCTTCTCCTATATATGCATTTTAATACTAAACATGTATCAGTTCACTCAGTCACTCAGTCATGTCTGACTCTTTGTGACCCCATGAACCGCAGCACGCCAGGCCTCCCTGTCCATCACCAACTCCTGGAGTTTACCCAAACCCATAACCATTGAGTCGATGATGCCATCCAACCATCTCATCCTCTGTCGTCCCCTTCTCCTCCTGCCCTCAATCTTTCCCAGCATCAGGGTCTTTTCAAATGAGTCAGCTCTTCACATCAGGTGGCCAAAGTATGCATATACATATAAATTCACAGTGATGTTTCTCTTATCTTGCCCCTCCCTCCACTCTAGCAACCACCTACTTGTTAGAGAAATAGGTGAGGGGGATTAAGAGGCACAAATGTCAGTCACAGAATAAAAGTCATGGGTACAAAATGTACAGTCTCAGAATAAAATTTAAGAAAAAAATAATAGATATGAATTTATATTTAATAAATTCATACTACACTTTCCAAACATGTATTGTTTTATACCCTAAACATTATTTTAAGTAGGATTCAAAAATAGTACCTAAATATAGATTCAATTAGACATTTATAAACATTCCACTGACTGTTCCATAAGATCACCTCTAACTTCTAACTCAATGTGCAGTCCTCATTCCTCATTTTACTTGATCTTTACTAGACATTGCAGATCCCTTTCTTTTTTTGAACCACTGTCTTCATTTGGCTTTCAGAGCCTCTTCTGATTTTATTTTCTGGCTGCTGCTTCTTGGTCTCTCCTCCCACTCCTCTCTTTTTTGGCCGCACCGTGTAACTTGCGGGATTCTAGTTCCTTAACTAGGAATTGAACCTGGGTCCCCAAGCAGTGAATGCACAGAGGTCTAACCACTGGACAACCAGGGAATTCCCTTGGTTTCTTTGACTTCTCCTCAATTTCAGTCTTGAAACATTTGCAGTGTTATTAGGCTCAGTCCGTTCACCTCTTCTCCTGTCTTTCTATACCTGTACCCTTTGTGTTCGTATATAATCCAATGCCTGTAAATACCATTTCACTGTGGCTGTTGTTTAGTTGCTAAGTCTTGTCTGGCTCTTTCTTGACCCCATCGACTGTAGCCCACCACTCCTCTGTCCATGGGATTTCCCAGGCAAGAATACTGGAGTGGGTTGTCATTTCCTTCTCCAAGAGATCTTCCCAACTCAGGGATTGAATCCAAGTCTCCTGATTGGCAAGTGGATTCTTTAGCACTGAGATCCCAGGAAAGCCCTAAATACCATTTACAGGATGCATTGCCGATTATATATCTGCATCCTGGACTTCTCTCAATTCCTGGTTGATATATACAAGTGACTGACATCTCTATCTGGTGACTTCATAGGCATCTCAAACTTAAGATGCAAAACTTCAAAGTTCAAGTTCAAATCTGACTGATATTATCTGCCATACTTACTCCTCTTTCCTAATCTCAAAAAATAACGCCATCCTTCCTGTTATTTAAGAAATAAGTCTTAAAGTCATCTTTTAGCTATTTTACTGAAGCCCACATCCGATTTAATAAAAATGCTGTTGTCTTTCCAAATAAGCCCCAAATTTACCACTTCCCACTCCACTATTACAATCAGGTCTAAACCCCTTTATAACTTGCTTAGATAACTAAAGAAACCTCACAACTGGTCTTTTTCCTTCCATCTTTAGCTCATTCTCATCTATACTCAACATAGCAATTCAGTTCAGTTCAGTCGCTCAGTCGTGTCTGACTCTTTGCGACCACATGAACTGCAGCATGCCAGGCCTCCCTGTCCATCACCATCTCCCGGAATTCACTCACATTCACGTCCATCGAGTCGGTGATGCCATCCAGCCATCTCATCCTCTGTCGTCCCCTTCTCCTCCTGCCCCCAATCCCTCCCAGCATCAGAGTCTTCTCCAATGATCAACTCTTCGCATGAGGTGGCCAAAGTACTGGAGTTTCAGCTTTAGTATCATTTCTTCCAAAGAACACCCAGGACTGATCTCTTTTAGAATGGACTGGTTGGATCTCCTTGCAGTCCAAGGGTCTCTCAAGAGTCTTCTCCAGCACCACAGTTCAAAAGCATCAATTCTTCGGCGCTCAGCCTTCTTCACAGTCCAACACTCACATCCATACATGACCACAGGAAAAACCATAGCCTTGAACAGACAGACCTTTGTAGGCAATGTAATGTCTCTGCTTTTCAATATGCTATCTAGGTTGGTCATAACTTTTCTTCCAAGGAGTAAACGTGTTTTAATTTCATGGTTGTAGTCACCATCTGCAGTGATTTTGGAACCCCAAAAAATAAAGTCTGACACTGTTTCCACTGTTTCCCCATCTATTTCCCATGAAGTGATGGGACCAGATGCCATGATCTTCATTTTCTGAATGTTGAGCTTTAAGCCAACTTTTTTTTTTCACTGTCCTCTTAGTTCCTCTTCACTTTTGCCATAAGGGTGGTGTCATCTGCATATCTGAGGTTATTGCTTCTTCCAACCCAGAGTTTCTCATGATGTACTCTGCATATAAGTTAAATAAACAGGGTGACATACTCCTTTTCCTGTTTGGAACCGGTCTGTTGTTCCATATCCATTCTAACTACATAGCAATTAGTGTAATCTTATTATAATGTAAGACAAATCACATTACCTGTTCCTTCTAAAATGGCCAAATTCTTCGTTGGCACTTCCTTTCTTCTCTGACTTCACCACCTAAGACCTTTCCTCTCTGACCTCACCACCTGAGTCTTTTTGCTAAATCCCCTCTGCCCGTGCTGACCCCTTGTTCTTGAGGGGCTTCGGTATCAGCTGTTCCGTCTGTATAGGATCCTACTCTTCCAGATATCTATGTGGTTTATTCTCTCAGCTATTTCACTTCTTGATGCAAATTTAACTCTCTCAGGGGCTCCTTCCTCAGCTTCCCCATTTCTCTCCTTTGCTTTTCCCCTTAGTGCTAACATGATGTCTTAGCACCATTACTCCTGCTTCTCTCTCCAGCTAGAATGTAAGCTCCTGGAGGACAGGGACTTCTGGGTCTATTTCTATGTGCCCAATTTATACAGTAGTTCCTAGAATATTACATTTAAATATTTGTTGAGTGAATGAAGAAATAAATGAAGTCATATCATTATTTGTAACTACTGTTTCATTACATGGATGAACTGCTAATTTCTTCAACCAACTCTGGATGGGTGCTTGTTCTGTTTGTTTCTATCTCTTTATTATTATTAGCACACTACATTAACACTGATAACATCTGAGTGTTTCTTTAAGGCAAGTTTCCAGAAGTAGAACTGCTGATTTACAGGACTGCCACAGTTATAAAAGCCCTAATTATGTGACTATAATGCTGCTGCTAAGTCATTTCAGTCGTGTCCGACTCTGTGCGACCCCATAGATGGCAGCCCACCAGGCTCCCCCGTCCCCAGGATTCTCCAGGCAAGAACACTGGAGTGGGTTGCCATTTCCTTCTCCAGTGCATGAAAGTGAAAAGTGAAAGTGAAGTCGCTCAGTCGTGTCTGACTCCTGGCAACCCCATGGACTGCAGCCCACCAGGCTCCTCCGTCCATGGGATTTTCTAGGCAAGAGTACTGGAGTGGGGTGCCGCTGCCTTCTCCCGTGACTATAATAGTCTTCCAGAAAAGATGCAGAGTTACACTCCTGAACAGTACATGTGAGTATCTCTAGTCCAATGCATTGCCTATAGTGAGTCTCATTCTAATACTTTCCAATATGATATTATAACTTGACACAGTATCTCAGTGTCATTGTATGTTCATGAAAATTAAATGACTATAAGTCAAAATTAAAAACCGATTAAGTTTTTCACAAGCCAAGATGGGAGCGTTTATCTCAGCTAAGAAGCACACAGGCGGCTTTCGTTAGCAGTTGTGTAGAGTCTTCTTTGACTGCACAGGACATACCCTCTGTTGTCACTGTTTAGTCACTAAGTCCTGTCCGACTCTTTTGCGACCCCACAGACTGTAGCACGCTAGGCTCCTCCGTCCATGGAATTCTCCAGGTAAGAATAATGGAGACGGTTGCCATTTCCTTCTCCAGGGGATCTTCCCGACCCAGGGGTTGAACCCACATCTCCTGCTTTGGCAGGTGGGTTCTTTACCACAGAACCACCAGGGAAGCCTGGACGTTTCCTACAAATTCCTCAAATCAAGTTGACTTTTCACAACCATATGTATTTTCTTTCCATTCACTAGACTCTGATTGTACTTGGCTGTTGCATCACCATTTCCTAGTAAGAACAAAAAACAGGACTGATAATAAGTTTTTTATTTTTATTTTTTCCAGAGAAAAGCAAAAAACAAATAAAACTCACCTCAGCTAAAATAATCTTTACAAAGAAAGTCACTGTGGCTTCTCTCTGTCATTAGATCTTCAGTGAGTTCCTAGATAAATTTGGATCTTCCCATCCCTTTAGGAGAGGTGTGGGATGGTGGGGAGTGTACAGCTATTCAGTGGGTCTAACATGAGTCTTTCTAACTAAAGCATATTTGCTTTGGCTGCCATTCTGATTGTCCTTCCTGTGCTCTTGTTAGATTTTTCTGACTACATTCATAAAATAGGGAGCCAGTCTCTTGGTGAATATTGAATTCCTCTACGTGATAACTTGTGATTTTAATGAAGTTCTTTTCATCTCTAAAACGTGCTCTGCTGTGTCTAGTCCTCTAATTATCCTGAGCTACTTACTTATTCTTATCTAGATGTTAAATATCAGTATAGTTCATATTTTATGTCAATTCTATAAAAAGCGAAGTGAATGTGTTAGTCACTCAGTTGTGTCTGTCTCTTTATAACCCTGTAGACTGTAGCCTGCCAGGTTCCTCTGTCCATGGGATTTCCCAGGCAAGAATACTGGAGTTTGCAGGGGATCTTTCTGACCCAGGGTTCGAACCCGGGTTTCCTGCATTGCAGGCAGATTCTTTACTGTCTGAGCCACCAGGGAAGTCCATTCTATAAAAGAATGGCCTCAAACTGCATTTTAATAAATGTGTTTCTTCCTATGACTTTAGATATGGAAGTTAGTTACTATGGTTAAAAGTAATAATTAGTAAGTGGTTGAGACAGTACAGGGAGCAGTAGAAAGAAAACACAACTCTGCGCTTTTCCTTTTTAGGGAAAAGGAGTACATTTTTCCTAAAGCAGCTTTCCCCAAACTTTTTCACTTCTACCTTTAAGCTATTAGAAAGTATTGTCAACCCCAAAAAGCATTATTTTGTGGGTTATATCTGTCAATATTTGCCATATGCAAGCCTAAAATGGTTGGATTTTTAAAATATAAATTTACTCATTTATTTAAAGACAGAAGAAGTAAATCAACCATGTTAAGAGAAAGAACATATTTTTATGAAAATAACTATTTACTAAAAAGGATTTTTGCTAAAAAAGTGACTTTGCTACACATTAAAAAAAATGTCTTTAATATATGAAATAATAGATGACAGCTGGGTTCTCAACCGGCTTCTGCATGCAGCCTACTGCACTATCACACACTGTGTCCCTTCTGGAAAACCCCAACGCACACTTGTGAGAGCATGAAAATTGAAAAAGAAAATCTTAATGCTATTGTGAAAATAGTTTTGACCTCAAAGACTTCCGAAGACTTCCCTAGGGGTCCTCAGAACATAGGTTGTCCTCCAACCAAAGGTCAGCATGTTCCAGAATATTGAAAGAGTATAATATAGAACAAAATTTGGCATGGTGGAATTAATTATCCCTGGTTTATATGTAATACTAAATCTGAAAAGAAGCTTTTAATATGAAGCATGTTAAAATTTTAGTCACATTTGCTCACTTTTGATGGGCTAAATTCCTTGGTTAACTGATTCATGCCTTCATCTACGTTATGAAAGGATTTTTTTTTTTACTTTCTCTGTTATCTTGCTTACACAGGACATACTGCCTCTTCAGAACAATTTTCTGTGCTTTATGTTTACTTTCTTATGTCTTTGATTATTTAATTAAGCAGAAACAAACAAAAAAGAATAACGATTCCTCAGCTATTAAAGAACTAAAGTTCTTAGACTGATATTATCTTCTAAATTTGCAGTTAAAATCTTTTACTGTCACTTTGATTAAATGGGACTTCCATGATGTCTCAGTGGTAAAGAATCTGCCTGCAATGCAGGAGGCCCCGTTTTAATCCCTGGGTTGGGAAGATCCTTTGCAAAAGGGACTGGCTATCCACTACAGATATTATCTTCTAGATTTGTTTTTTTAATATCTTTCACTGTCACTTTGATTAACTAGGTAACTAGAAATCATTTCTCAGATACCTATTATTCTATTTTCTTAAAGTGTCCAAATAGCCTGTGACCACTCTTTTGCTTTTGTCTTCTGAAAACTGTCCCTGAATTGAGGAAAGAATGAAAATATTTTCAGGATATATTTTACATCTAGAACTATTTTTGAGATTTCCCAGAGGTCTCCTGAGAAATCACAAAGCTTTGTTCTATCACCTAATAAAAAGAAATATGAGACAACTTTACGTTTATTTGATCTATTGCTATTGGAAGAGTTGCATAGAAAAGTTATCAGTTCGGAAGAGACACTCAGCTTTTTCTAGATAATGTATGTGGGGGTGAAATGCTGTTAATGTAAATATTTCAGAAACATGGGAAGTCCCTGGAAATTTGTCAGTGCCCTTTTTCTCCATAATACAGTTTTACCCTAAGGGGGAAAATTGATCAAAATTTCTATAAAGTAGTTATATGCTATACCCCCATAGCGAATTTTACTTTCTTTTGTTTGATATTATTGATTATGATGATAATATTATCGACTATGGTGATAAAATAACAAAGGTCATTAAGTCTCTAAACAGTTTTATTTTACTCTAATTCTCACCTGAAGTCCCTACTGTAAGCTGCAAGGCAAAGTTGTATCATGGACACAAAAGGTCTCTGAGACTTTAAATGATTGACATTTCAAAGAATAAACTCAAGTGCAGGCTTTGAAACTGACATCACACAGACAACTTTCACACCACACTGCTAGACGGCTTCATGAAGTCAGACACTAACCCAAGATTCACTGGAATAAGCATTTATTTCCTAGAGCTGAATATGAAAAGTGGTGAAGGTAATTTTCTTGTGATTATTTGTTTGGAATACAGTTGGTACAGTTTTAAGTTTCTATTTTCTGGACATATAAGCAAGCCCTTTCTTTTTCATCTTAAGCTACCTATAATGCATACAATTTAGTAAAATCTGCATTTAAAGCAGAAATATGGCATTTATAAATAATATTTAGTTCTTACTGACTACCTGTGTTAGTTTCCTAAGATTTCCATACCAAATGACCACAAAACTGGGTGACTTAAAATGACAAAAATTTATTCTCCACAGTTCTGAGGGTGGGAAGTTTAAAAATCATTCCTTCTGAAGGTTCTGAGGGGAGAAGATGTCCCAGGTCTTTTAGTTTCTGAGAGCAGCTGGCAATCAGTCCTTGGTGTTCCTTGGTTTGTAGACCTATCAGTTCAATTCTGCCTCTGTCCTCACACCGCCTTCCCCTCAATTTGTCTGCGTCCCAAATCTTCCTCTTCTTTCTCTTATAAAAAACATCAGTCATTGGACTTAGGGCCCACCAAATCTAGAATGATCTTGTCTTGAAATTCTTAATTAATGATTGATACTTCAAAGAAAAAACTCTTGGGTACAGGCTTTGAAGGTGAGCTCACATAGACAACTTTCAAACCAGAGTGCCATAAAATCAGGCTACTAGTCCAAGATACAGTAGAATAAGAATTCATTTCCTGGGACTGAATAAGAAAACTTAATTAATCTGCAAAGAGCCTCTTTCCAAACAATACACATTCGCAAGTGTTAGAACTCTGAGGTATTTAGGGGTGGGGTGGGGCAGGCAGGGAGAAGGCAATGGCACCCCACTCCAGTACTCTTGCCTGGAAAATCCCATGGATGGAGGAGCCTGGTGGGCTGCAGTCCATGGGGTCGCTCAGTGTCGGACACAACAGAGTGACTTCACTTTCACTTTTCACTTTCATGCATTGGAGAAGGAAATGGCAACCCACTCCAGTGTTCTTGCCTGGAGAATCCCAGGGACGGGGGAGCCTGGTGGGCTGCTGTCTGTGGGGTCGCACAGAGTTGGACATGACTGAAGTGACTTAGCAGCAGCAGGGGCAGGCAGATGCAATTCAACCCACTTACCCTCTCTTTCAAGAATTCAGAAACTTAGTATGACCCCGTACCTTTCATGAAAATATTTGCATAGCCACAACAAGAATCTGTTCTCCAAGATTTTTGCCTAGGGTATTGTATTAGAGACTGAAACTCTTAAAAAATCAGGTGTGACAGGCTGCCTTTCAGGGGAAAGAAAAGTATAGAGCCAATGCCTCCAAACTTCTCCTAAGAAAACTGGTCCAATACCTGGCTTACAGGGTCCCAGCCTTATTCTAAAGTTTAGTAAGTAAGTTCTTGGCAGACTAGGAATCTTTAAAAATTTGGGAGACTTCCAGAAGATAGGAATTCACTTAGATGTTTAGGTATTGCCAGTAAAATCTAGTGGAGTGAGATTCTTGGGCTTGGCTTCCTGGCCTTGGGATACAAGAAACAAAATCTGATACAAACACAAAATCTGAGATTCCTTATGAAAATATCTAGGCAGAGGTTAATTTATGGCCTTTGTAGCTGTTCAGTGCTGTATGTATGACTCAGAAAATGCAAAGCAAACTCAAAGAGCCTTTATGATACAGCCTGGTAGGCTGCAGTCCATGGGGTCGCTAGGAGTCGGACATGACTGAGCGACTTCACTTTGACTTTTCACTTTCATGCATTGGAGAAGGAAATGGCAACCCACTCCAGTGTTCTTGCCTGGAGAATCCCAGGGACGGGGGAGCCTGGTGGGCTGCCGTCAATGGGGTCGCACAGAGTCGGACACGACTGAAGCAACTTAGCAGCAGCAGCAGCAACACTCTTGTTGCACTTGGGTAAATAATCAGGTCAAATCTAATTGTGCCTTTTTTATGCTCAAGAATAATCTTTGAGATTACTATGATCACAAGATGAATGGACTGTCAGATATTAAAGACTTTGAACAGGCAAAAAATGACACGGTGTCTTGTCTAGCACACCCTTGGCTTATCTGCATTTATTATCTTTCAGCAAGTTTATAACTTTATAATTTGTAGAAATGGGTAGCAAAGAACATTATTCTTGTTCCTAGAAAGTAAAATTGTCTAATACACCTCCAAGAATTCAGTTTTTCACACATTTGCTTCAGCAAGCGGCTTTTGACTGCGCATATCTGTGCTCTCTGGATTCTTTACTAACATGTTCTAATATTTTATTGGTTTCCTCATTTACTAATAAATTAAATAAAATGCATACATGTCTTGTATTTTATAAATGGACAATATTTGTATCTATTAAAGCTATTCATCACTGTGAAAAAAATATTAATAAAAGCTTAAGAAACTGTGAGATAGCTATGTGGAAAAACTGCATAAATTTATTGATTTATTGTTAATCTCCTTTGGTACAGAAGCTTTAGAAGAACCTTTAGATTTGTACTTGTACATCAAGGCCCAGTACAGAGTAGTGCTTAAGAGCCTGGCAAGCCAACATACCTACTGTGACGTTCACCAAATTACTTAAAATTTCCAGACCCCAGTTCCCATTGTTTAAAACAGGGTTCATCTGTAAAATAGTCCTATCCCTCAGAGTTCGTCTGAGGAATTAAGAATTATAAATGAAGAGCTTAGTACAGTGTCTGGAACATGAAAAAACGATTACATATATTTTCATGGACATGTTGATTTATTCTTTGCTTCAAAAACTAGCATTATCCCTGGGTATGTGTATCAGTTGTGTCCGACTCTTTGCGACCGCATGGACTGTAGCCTGCTGGGCTCCTCTCCCCATGGGATTTCCCAGGCAAGCATACTAGAGTGGGCTCCCATTTCCTTCTCCTCTTCTCAACCCAGGGTTTGAGTCCATGTCCCCTACATCTCCTGTAAGGGCAGGATGATTCTTTACCACTGAGTCACCTGGGAAGCTAACATTTATCCCTAATTAGTAATAAACATATTGTCTACAATACAGTCTTATTGAATTCATTCAGTGTCAGTGAGGTATTTTTCAAATCTGGAGTCACAGAAATCACTAATGCCTAATCACTACATAATGAAAACTAAGATTTCTGTGAATCATGTGTTTATTAGAAGACAAAAATAATCTCATTGAAACAAAGTATAGTTAGAACTGAAATTTAATAAAAAAAAAACTTGGCATTGCTTTAACTCCTATGATATAGACATAATCAAGAAAGAGCATAAGGTTAATTACTAACTGCTATTTAACAGCATAGCCTTCCTTTCATTGTACTGCACTCCATCAGCTCTCTTCAGCCTAAAGACATTGTTTCTACTACAAAATAAAATACAAAGCCTTTAGTTTGAATATTTTACTGTTAATCTTAAAAGAGAGTTTGTGCAAAATACTCATTTTGGAGGCCTGAATTCTTCATAAAAATATCATTTGGAATTTAATTAAATTTATAATTATATAGATTCACAAACTTGACATAAATTCAGCTGTTTCACAGATGTAGAAATGCTTTAGTTTGGAAGACTTACCCTATCATATTGGCAGGAGGTATTTTGATAATTTAACACCTATATATAATGAAAGTTAAATAAAAATCTCCAAATGGCTTGCCAGAAAGCATTAATATATGCTGTCCTCTTTCTTCAACTATTGCTAAAGCCAATCAGATTTGTTTTACAGCTTTCTGGTGGCTTTGCAAATGTGCACCTTAATGTGCAATGAGCGATGTAATGCTTTGGCGGAGATGTTATTTGCATGTTTTCAAGATTCCCATGTTACTGCAGGCTGACCCTCAGAATACTCCTAAGCCACTCATCAAATTGGAGTCTAGGTAGAAACACAGAGGCAGCTGCTTTCAGCTTGTTAATCACACCACTTATTGGCTATCATGGCATCACTGTTCAATATACATGAGTTTGAGAAAACTCTAGGAGATGGCGAAGGACAGTGAAGCCTGGTGTGCTGCAGTCCATGGGCTTGCAAAGATTCGGACATAACTTAGGGACTGAACAAAAAGAAATCAAATATAATCTCTATAAAAATAAGTAGTCTAATTAGTCTGCATTCCAAATGCTAAAGAAGTATGATAAAGTGGTACCTGTAAAAAAGAAAAGTCAAGCAAGTTGAATTTGGCCTTTTTCTCAGTCATGGACATTTTCCAGTTCTCATCTTTTTCTACCAATTAGTGGTGTTTGAAGCACTTGCTCATTTCTTCCTCATTAAAGCACATTCTTTATTGGCCTCCAGATCATCCTTTTCATTTTAAAACTCACTGGTCTCCTCTTTTAATCCGCTTCTGTCCTTTCCTGGGTGATGCTCATATTCCCTGACTGCTAAACACTGATGGGCTCAAGAATCATCTTTATCTGCATTCATTCTCCAAATGATTTAATTTTGTCCCACAATTTTCAATACATTTTTATTCAGACAACTTTCAAATTTGGGTCTTTAATCTTAACTTTCTTTTCTGAATTTTAGAGCTGGATACCCAGCCTCTTACTCAACACTTTTCTGTGAAAGTCTATAAAAATCTGAAATTTTCTCACCTATTCTGAATTTGAAAACTGCTATTCTGAACTTGTAACTCTACCCACCTCCAACATGAGTAGTCCATCACGTAGTTAGCACCATCGTAGAAAAGAGATGATTCTATTTTTTCAGGTCAAAATCATGGAATAATTCTTGATGCCTTTCTTTCTCTCATACTACATAGTCAATCATTTGGTAATATTCAGAATATATTCAGAATCTGGCATTTCTTACTACCTTCATGTTGTCTTCCAAATTCATCATTTTTTCTCGTTTGAACTACTGCATTTGCCTCCTAACATGTCTCCCTACCCCCAGACCTCCTTAGAGCCTGTTTTTTCACTGCAGTGAAAATGTCACACTCCACACAAAGCTCCTGAAAACAAGAAAGTCTGAAGTCTTTATTGTGGCTAATGATGTCCTATGTCTGCCTACAAGTTCTGTGTCCCCTCTCTGTCCTCATCTTCTCCCACTCCCGTCATTCATTCTATGATAGCCAAATTGTTCTTCTTGATAGTTTTCTAACACACCTGGAATGGTTCTATTTCTGGGATTTTGCATTTTCTGTTCTTAATGTCTGGAAGAGTTTTCCTCCAGATAACTCCATGACTGCTTCTCTCAGTCTTTGGGGTTTCTGCTTTCGTGTCCTTTCTTTGGAAGATTGACCCTTAGCTCCTTGTATCAAATAGTACTCTCCATGTGCACAGCCATTCTATACTGCCTTATTCTCTCTTAATTTTCTTCACAGCATTTTCTAATATTTACTGAGAATCTTATTTTGCATTGGGATGAAAATATTCATGCCTTTTGTCATATTATATACGTATTTGCTAATTTGTTGATTGTTTTTCTCCTCTTTTAAAACTGTTAGTAACTTTTGTTATTGGAGATTTTTCTTGCTTTTTGTATATTTCTACAGCCCCAAAGAGTGACTGATACAGTGGAAATGCTCAACTAATTTCCTATTGTGTTATCCTAATTCTGGGACATCAGTTTCCTGGAAATGATTTCCTTTGTACTCATTCTTTCTAATGCAATACCTGAAAGGCAAGGTGGGACAGAAGGGCTTCCGCTCAGTTCAGTTCAGTCACTCAGTCGTGTCTGACTCTTTGTGACCCCATGGACTGCAGCACACCAGACCTCCCTGTCCATCATCAACTCCTGGAGTTGATTCAAACTCATGTCCATTGAGCTGGTGATGCCATCCAACCATCTCATCTTCTGTTGTCTCCTTCTCCTCCCACCTTTCATCTTTCCCAGCATTAGGGTCTTTTCAAATGAGTCAGTTCTTTGCATCAGGTAGCCAAAGTATTGGAGTTTCAGCTTCAGCATCAGTCCTTCTGATGAATATTCAGGACTGATTTCCTCTAGGATGGACTGGTTGGATATCCTTGCAGTCCAAGGGATTCTCAAGAGTCTTCTTCAACACAGTTCAAAAGCATCAATTCTTCGGTGCTCAGCTTTATAGTCCAACTCTCACATCCATACATGACTACTGGAAAAACCATAGCTTTTACTAGACAGACCATTGTTGGCAAAGTAATGTCTCTGCTTTTTAATATGCTGTCTAGGTTGGTCATAAATTTCCTTCCAAGGACTAAGCGTCTTTTAATTTCATGGCTGCAGTCACCATCTGCAGTGATTTTGGAGCCCCCCAAAATAAAGTCTGTCACTATTTCTATTGTTCCCCCACCTATTTGCCATGAAGTGATGGGACTGGATGCCATGATCTTAGTTTCCTGAATGTTGAGTTTTAAGCCAACTTTTTCACTCTCCTCTTTCACTTTCATCAAGAGGCTCTTTAGTAGGTTGGTGCAAAAGTAATTGTGGTTTTGCACTGTTGAACTTTGCCGTTTGATATAGGAATACAGTCTTAAATGAGTGTTATATTATACATCATTTTAATGTGCATTTCTCGCAGGGTTTTTTTTTTGCTAATGACATTACTTGCTGTGTATTTTATATTTATTTTAGACTATGGAAATGATGCTAGACAAAAAGCAAATTCGAACAATTTTCTTATTTGCATTCAAAATGGGTCATGAAGCAGCGAGACAACTCGCAACATTCACAACGTGTTTGTCCCAGGAACTACTAATGAACCTACAGTGCAGTGGTGGTTCAGGAAGTTTTGCAAAGGAGATGAGAGCCTTGAAGATGAGGAGTGCAATGGCCAGTCATCAGAAGTTGACAATGACCAACTGAAAGCACATTGAAGCTGATCCTGTTACAACTGCATGAGAAGTTGCCAAAGAACTCAACCATTCTATGGTCAATGGCATTTGAAGCAAACTGGAAAGATGAAAAACCTCGGTAAGTGGGTGCCTTCTGAGCTGACCAAAACTCAAAATATCATTGTTTTGAAATGTTGTCTTATCTTATTCTATGCAACAACAATGAACTGTTTCTTCATCAGATTGTGAGGTGTGATGAAAAGTGGGTTTTATACGATAATCAGTGATGATCAGCTCAGTGGCTGGACCAAGAAGAAGCTCCAAAGCACTTCTCAAAGCCAAGCTTGCACCAAAAGAAGGTCATGGTCACTGTTTGGTGGTCTGCTGACTATCTGATCCAGTATAGTTTTCTGAATTCTGGCAAAACCATCACATCTGAGAAGTACACGCAGCAAATCAATGAGATGCACCAAAAACTGCAAAGCCTGCAGCTGGCATTGGTCAACACAATGGGCCCAATTCTTTTCCAAGACAATGCCTGACCACACATCGGAAAACCAACACTTCAAAAGTTGAATGAATTGGGCTACACAGTTTTGCCTCATCCACCACATTCACCTGACCTCTCGCCAACCAACTACCACTTCTTCAAGCATCTCAACAACTTTTACAGGGAAAGTGCTTCCACAAACAGCAGGAGGCAGAAATTCTTTTCCAAGAGCTTGTCTAATTCTGAAGCGTGGATCTTTACACTATAGAAATAAACGAACATCTTTCTCATTGGCGAAAATGTGTTGACTGTAATGGTTCCTGTTTTTACTAATAAAGATGTGCTTGAGGTTAGTTATAATGATTTAAAATTCATGGTCCAAAAACAATAATTACATTTGCATAAACCTAACAAATAGTAGAAGTCCTGGATAAACACCAGAACCAATGTTGTAGTAGGGGTCCTCTTAAGCTTTTTCTCTCTTATCTAAAACTTCTGTATCAGGAGCAAGCCTTTGCAAAGACCCATATGTGCAATAGAAAAATCCACCTCAACCTGGCTTAAACACTGAGAGGTCATCCAGAGTTTGGACATGCAGAGGTAGGACTGGTCAGTCCCTAGCTCCACTCTACCTTTAGTTCCCGAGTGCTGACTCTCTGCTCTGTCCTAGGCAGGGCTGGTTTCATCCTGAGATTTCTTTCCCTTGCATTCATGCAGTGGCTGCCTGATGCATTAAGGTCAGAAGTGTTCAACATGAGAGGTTTTCTGTATTCCTTTTAGCAGATCTATGAAAACTTCTCTAGAACCCTTCAGAAATCTTTATTTTGGTCTGTGTGTGGGGTGGGGGTGTCAAGATAAAGTCACATGCCCATACTTGACTCAATTACTAATCAAGAAGAGCAGGACCTTTGATAATTCAGGCTCATGAGCAGAGGGTGGTATGGTTACCTTTCTTTTGAGTCATGTAGGTTACATGAAGGAAGTAAGAAAGCTGAACTGACTCAGGCTTCTCTGGATTGTGGAAGGAAGAATGCCTGCCAATTAGATGGTTAAGATGTTCACTATATTCTCAAACCCAAGACCTGAAGGGATAGTGACTTGAAAGACAAGGGACAGCAATAACCATGGCATGTGAAACAGGTACAGTGTATATATTTAAAATTTTCTATATATTATAATGTTTTGATATCTTAGAAAAAATACTTTCCAGCTGGGGAGAAGTTGCCCCTCTTGGGGTCAGCCACTTCTTAGAGATGATAGCAAAGAGTTCGGCCCGGAGTGTGCCTTTAAAATGCACACTAACGAAGCCAGAACCAACACATCCTCTATTTGCCTTACTCTTTACTTCTTTGCCTTACTCTTTATTCTTCTGCTTTAATCACCTGAGGACCTTGTTGTTCAGCTGTTAAGTTGTATCCAACTCTTTGTGACCCATGGACTGCACCACACTGGGCTTCCCTGTCTTTCACCATCTCCCAGAGTTTGCTCAAACTCATGTCTATTGAGTGGATGATGCCATCCAACTATCTCATACTCTGATACCCCATTCTTCTCTTGCCTTTAATCTTTCCCAACATCAGGGGCTTTTCCAGTGAGTTGGCTGTTTGCATTGGGTGGCCAAAGTATTGGAGCTTCAGCATCAGTCCTTCCAATGAATATTCAGGGTTGATATCCTTTAGGATTGACAGGTTTGATTTCTTTGCTGTCCTGGGGGCTCTCAAGAGTCTTCTCTAGCACCACACTTTGAAAGCATCAATTCTTCAGCACTTGTCCTTCTTTATTGTCCAACTCTCTCATCTGTACCTGACTACCAGGCAACTAGGAACCACCTCTATAGCTTTAGAAAGCCCACTGAAAGGATTCAAACCAACTAACTTTAAACTGTACTTTCTACTCTGCCTTGCTGTCCCCAGTCAAGACTCAGGCTTAAAATCTTCCCCTCACTCCATCTTCTGGCTCCTGACCATCCTGTGTCTTTCCCATGTGGTCTGCCTGCCCTCCTATCTCTCAGACCTGTGACTGTATGAAACTTTGTTTGTCACAGCCTCTCCTGTGTCTCCTCTTGTGACCATACTGCCAGCCCACCACGTAAGGAAAACCATACAAAAGCACCAGGCTCTTCCAGAGAGCGAGGATGGTGTAGAGAAGGCTCAGGCACATGTGGTAGTTCTTTGCTCCAGCCGTGGTCATTCACTGCTTCAAGCTACTCTCACTGAATGAATAAAATGTGAATGAAGCAGGTTTTTTTTTTTCCAATTGATTTTTTTTTCATTCCCATGGTACTAATGACAAAAATACAGGTTTTAAAAAATGTTTAATTGGTTTCCACTTCCAGCTTGCCAGTGAAGTAAATCAAACATAAATTTGTGGATAGATCTGGTTCAAAATTTGAACTTCATCACTTACTAACAATAGTGGATTTATTTGTTTTCCCTCTGCGGTTCATGTTTTTATTCATTAAAAAGATGACTGTAAAGCTTCCCTGAGTGGCATTTAATTCAGAGGGTGTGAGATAGTGCGTATAAAACATCTGACTTAAAGCAGACAGTCTGCAAACACTGGTCTCTTTCGCTTCTCTTTATAGAAAGGAGCACAGCCTTAAAGAATCTGAAAGGAACAGACTGGTTAATTTTCTTTGCTCCTAGATTATAGGTCATATGACTTGTTTAATTCCTAAATTTTCTATCAACAAAGTACTGTTTAATAAATAATTGTTTTTTGTTCATTAGTTTGATTTTCTCCTTCTCCTAACTCTCAAAAATAAAATAGCCTGCTCATTATTTGGCAGTAAGTCAGCTTTTAATTCTAAATTTCAAATATACTAATATATTTTTCATGTAATTATAAAGATTTTTGAAGACAAAATAATGCATTTAAGATGTTAATTTACATGAATGACTTTTTTTCATATCCCCCACACTGTGTCTGAGGACTGAACTACCTTATGGCTATACCGATAGGAAAAAAGTTAGATTGGGTGGTGTCTTTTGATATTTTAAATGAGTTTTTAACATAATATCTCTATGCCCCATTCCTCTACCCAGATTTCTTGCTGCTTATTCACTGTGGACCCAATCTCCTGGTGACTATTATGACCCAGGGATGTAAATTCAGCTGTCAGCAGTGTTTTCACAACCACTTTGTAAAATTACAACGCTATCCAAAAAATAAATGAAATACAGGGAAATGGAAAAACCAAAACTTGACATGATCCACCCAGGTAAGAGCTAAATTTCCTATGTCTTTCCAAGTCATTCTTTTTTCTTCTTGTTACCAAAGCAAAGGGCAATAATGCCAGAAACCCCACAGTTCCCTTTGACACTACCTACTGGCTTTCATTGTCAGGACATGAGAAGAGAATACTTTTCAACTTTTTAGGCACTTAAAACTCTGAAACAAGCTTTGACCTTCTGCCAGTATAAATGAATTGCTTCAAGATAGTCGCTATTTCACAAAAATAATTAATTATAATTCCCAGACCAGATGACAACTGTGCCAGGGAAACCAAATAACTGAACCTAGTTGGAGATCAATGACTGATCACAACAGGGAGGAGAAGGAAAAAGAAAAACAAAAGAGCAGGTCCAAAGACTAAAGACAACACTTTTTATTAGATAATTCCTCATCTTTTAGAGTATTTTATAACGTCCAATGACTTCACTGTTCATGCCTCAGTCTGCCCTAGCAGCACCAACTCTGCTTTTCTTGGCATCCTTTACAAACTAGTCTAATCTCAGCACAAGTTTCCTAGTGGAATCCTGTCTAGCACCCAGTTACACTGAGCGAGCCAAAGTTTTCAATTCCTCAATCACTTACAGCAGCCAGGGGCTCCTTTGACTGGCACACGTGTTTTTCCCACCAGAGCCATGACTCTCTGCAGATTTGTGCTGATTCTACACACACTTCTGGTTGCAAGTTCATATGCTAATCCAAGAAATGAGATCTATTCAGACTCCAGGGCCCATTAAACTCCATCATCCTGAAGTTCACTGGCACTGTGATTATTTTCAAGAACACATAAAGTATGAAGCACACATTCCACATTTTCTCGGTATAACTTTCATCACCAAGAGAATTTCCATATTCAAAATATGAGCTTAGATTTGATCTATGCTTTATGAAAGAAATTCTTCTAAAGAAAGCCTCCATTTCAACTGAATAAAAACTCTTTAATTTGTATTTTCTCCAAAGACTAACCATAAAGGAGAAACATAAAAATGTGAAATTGGAAGATTCATTTATAGAGGTAACTTTAAAAATAAACACTATCTTGTGTCATCCTGGCCTTTTATTGATTTTTAACGGATGTTCTGTAGAAAAGTGAAGCCACTCTGAAAATGCTTTTTGTAAAGGCTGTTGGGTTTGTTTCTCTTTTTAACATATAAAGAGGAATCAAGTGAATAAATGCAACTAGCAATGTTTATACTTGAGGAATTACTTCCTTGGGGATTTGCGAATCTTCAAACTACAATATTGTTTTTATTACAGATATGAACCTTGTTTTACACCATCAAAGTTCGCAAATTAACCCAAAGAAAAAGTAGTTCCTGACCTTGCGCCAGCTGGGCAGAAGGCTAAGCCAACACTGACGGGTCCTTGTGCCCTTTCTCGCGACATCGTGGTGGTGTACGGGCGACAGGCTGGACTCAGCTACATCTTATACTCCTGGATCTGTGCAAAAGCAGACAGAGATGCACTGAAGACTGGATTCAAAGCAAACGCGAGAAGACTTCTGCCAGCAGCATAAAAAAAGTCAAAAAGGAATCATCTATGCTCACTATAGTGTGAAATGCTGTAGGTTCAAGGTAAAGATGGGTGAGCATATGTTATGGCAGATTGAAAATGCTCTCCCTTCATGGAAAATTAAAAAAAAAAAACTGTCTTGTTCATAGATTGACAATGCCAAGAAATGATAGTTCAAAAATATTTTTATTCATTTTCTATATGCAATTCACTGAGCAGTGCTAACGTGATGGAAACAAGTAGGATGACAAATTGCAAAGGAGTTTCTTAAATATGATTTATTTCCATTTTTATGAGGCTTTTTGTTTGTTTGACTGCTAGGCAATCAGTTCAGTTCAGTTGCTCAGTCGTAACCGACTCTGCGACCCCATGGACTGCAGCACACCAGGCCTCCCCGTCCATCACCAACTTCCAGAGTTTACTCAAACTCATGTCCACTGAGTCCGTGATGCCATCCAACCATCTCATCCTCTGTCGTCCCCTTCTCCTCATGCCTTCAATCTTTCCCAGCATCAGTGTCTTTTCAAATGAGTCAGCTCTTTGCATCAGGTGGCCAAAGTATTGGAATTTCAGCTTCAACATCAGTCTTTCCAATGAACATTCAGGACTGATCTCCTTTAGGATGGACTGGTTGGATCTCCTTGCAGTCCAAGGGACTCTCAAGAGTCTTCTCTAACATCACAGTTCAAAAGCATCAATTCTTCGGCGCTTAGCTTTCGCCACAGTCCAACTCTCACATCCATACATGACTACTGGAAAAACCATAGCTTTGACTAGACAGACCTTTGTTGGCAAAGTAACGTCTCTGCTTTTTAATATGCTGTCTAGGTTGGTCATAACTTTTCTTCCAAGGAGCAAGTGTCTTTTTATTTCATGGGTGCAGTCACCATCTGCAGTGATTTTGGAGCCCCCCAAAATAAAGTTTGCCACTGTTTCCACTGTTTCTCTTTGCCATTAACTGATTGTTAACTGATTATCATTCATAATCAGTTACTTAATCAATTACATAATCAGTTAATCATAACTGATTTACAATCATTATTAATTGATTGTTAGGCAATCAGTCCCTGACATATTCTCCAGGGTCAGCCCTACACCTAGAGATCTGAAAAAAGTCACACATAGACTCTAAAGGGAAAATGATTGTATTAAACAACAGAACAGCAGAAGCAACAACAAAATATGGTAGTAGGTAAGAGCGCAAACATGTTTAGGGGAGCTGTAGCAGGCACAAGGTTCTTTGGGTAGGATAAGTAAATACATAAATGGATACAGAAACGTTTAACACTAAATTACATCAATCTATTTTTAAATTTCTTAGCTACTTTCAATTATTAGTAATTTGGGTCTGTTCAAAGTATATGAACAATTGATTAACCCAGTCTAAGCATCCACTGTGACTCTGATGTGCTGATCTATGATAGAGCAGTCCATGAGAGAGTCTCATTCTCTTCCTGTGTTCTAGACAGTATTTCCAAAAGATTGTGAATAGAAGCAATAAACACAAGTCATAGCCATTTTATCCTAATCCACAAAGTCAGAGGACTCTGCTACCTACTCGCCACAGCCCTCCTCCCCCAGAAACCACTAGACATGACATCTACACTGGCCTAGTGTATTTTATTGTCACTCATAATGGACAAGGACCCTGATGTGAGGCTGAATTTCTTCATACTCTTCTGAACAAATAGTTTCCCAATAGACTCCAGAAGAAAAAAATATATATATATCTGGGGCATATGGTTCATTTACGCTAGTTTTGAGAAGTGGCTGTTTTATAGTAGTACTGAAATCATAAATTACCTACAAAATACCAGATGAATGCTAGTTCTGAGTGTCTTAAGTAGCAAAAAAGAGAAAATTTCAGTATGCTTGTCTCACCATGTGACAAAACTGTTTCTACACAGGCAAAGATATTTTTATTCTTTTTCATTACCAAGATGTATAATTTGGTGCCAGAGTAACCAGTGTTTTTTTCAATCCGCAAATTCTCAGTAGCAATTCTTATATTTATTTTCAGCTGAAAAATCACTTTCGTAGCTAATATGGTTCTGTGCCATCTTGTAATATATTCACAGTAAGGAGATATTATGGATCACGTAATGCATGTTATTGTTATACCCGCTTTATATGATCTATTTGGAGATTCTAATCTAATTATTACAAAATAAATTATATGGAAGCATATTATAAGAGTTCTAAGAGTCAAAATGTTATATATTAACTTTCTTCAAATTTTTAATTGTGTTTTCTCATGCTAAACCAATCTGGAACATTTAATATTTTACTCAGAATTGTTAGGATTTTTTTTTTACCAAGTAGCAATCTAATTTTAAAAAGGAATTTTTGGGGAATACTAAAATACTTAATAATTATGGCTTCAAATTTAACCAAATGAATAATTAGTAAAAAGTCACACAGCCAAAACTGTAGCAGATTCTGTCCACCTGAGACAATAGAAAGCAGTGAAAACTCTGGTTAAAATCACTGAAAGAAATAAATGCACATCTTGATTGGTCAATCAGATAAATAGTCCAAAGGGATTCTTTTATCCTTGGTAAAGACAGGGGTTGGCGCTCAGTGGAAACACCTGCATTGTTAAAAGATAATTCTTAGAAACATATATCAAGGCACTCACTGAATAAAGTGTAGCTGGGGACAAACCATTTTATTAAAACTAGTATGCCAAGGGCTTTTGTGACTTCCAGTTCTTTTATCACTTTGCAGTTTTCCTACTGATCAACTGCCTGTTCAAATGCTCCTTTTTGTTTCTCCCTAGAGAAGGCAACTTCATTTCTCCTGGAAACCTCTGCGTTTCCTGTTCTGCTGCTGTGGGCCCTGAAGCCAGGACCCTCTTGTGCATCTATCAAAACGTGTCATTTATTCTAGGGCACTTGACAACCACGTTCTTCTTCACAGACAGTGCAGAAGTGGAGGGACATCACGGCCCCACCCCCCAGTTCCTAGAAATAGATTTTTCTGTTTCATCTCTGGCTGAAAGTTTCTACACAATAAGTATATTATATACCTTTTAAGTTTAGTCCTAGGGAGGTGAGGCCAACTTTTTCTTTCAAACGGTGGCTTCATCAGAGGCAATGAATATGGGTATCAGAACCAGACACAGCTGAATCACCTCCCAGCTCTGTCCCAGTGAGCTTCATGACTTAGAGAAGGCTTCTTAACTTCTCTCAGCCTTTCTTTGGGATAGCTGGAATAATTAAAACAGATAAAATTTTAGATACTTAGCTTAATGAGCAGCATATATTAGGAACTTAATAAACAGTACCAGTTCCCTTCCCTCTTTCTGTTCACATAGTTAAAATGTTCACATTATTTCAGTGACTCAGATGGTAAAGAATCTACCTGCCAATGCAGGAGACCTGGGTTCTCTCCTTGGGTCGGAAAGATCCTCTGAAGAAGGGAATTGCTACTCATTCCAGTATTCTTGCCTGGAGAATTCCATGGACAGAGGAGCCTTGTGGGCTACAGTCCATGGGTGGCAAAGAGTCAGATACAACTGACTGACTAACACACCTAACACATCAGAAAGGAAATCCTAATTTTGAGGAGACAGTATGTATTAGGGGAATAGAATAGGTTGCTGCTGCTGCTGCTGCTGCTAAGTTGCTTCAGTCGTGTCCAACTCTGTGCGACCCCATAGACGGCAGCCCACCAGGCTCCGCCGTCCCTGGGATTCTCCAGGCAAGAACACTGGAGTGGGTTGCCATTTCCTTCTCCAATGCATGAAAGTGAGAAGTGAAAGGGAAGTCACTCAGTTGTGTCCGACTCTTAGCGACCCCATGGACTACAGCCTACCAGGCTCCTCCGTCCATGGGATTTTCCAGGTAAGAGTGCTGGAGTGGGGTGCCATTGCCTTCTCCAATAGAATAGCTTATGGAACCATAAAGATCTGAGCACTCTTACAACTTAGGTGACTTAGGGAAAGTTAATTCTCTGAATCTATTTCTTCATTTGCTAAAGCAAGCAGCATCTACTGAGCCTAGTAGTCATTAAATCAAATGCTCTACTCTGTAGTTCTAGCTATAGTGCCTGGACTAATGCCAGATAGTATGCATTTAGCAAATGGTTGTTCTTCTGCTTGGTCTCACTTTTCATAAACTACCTAAATAGCAGTAAATTTCCAATTAGGGCAGTCATATATTATAAAATATATAATTTGGTATTGTGATCAGTTTGCAATAGGTTTTTAACACCCTTCCTTCCTTCTTTCTTTTATTTCCTTCTATCCCTTTTACATGCTAGACAGTAGAGCAGAAGCAATGGTGTAAACAGCGGAAGACATGTGTAATATAAAAGTTCAGGGGTTAAAAAAAATTCCAGAAATTCCTGTGGATGGGATCAGGAAAGCATGAAGTAGGGGATCTCAGCCAGGTGGAAACTGTAGGAATGGACAGATGGCGATGGAAAGAAAATGAGATGCTGCTCAGATCATAATACTCCTTGATATACAAGATTCCAAGGGCTTCTTTATACTGGACATAGAGTCAAACTTTACTTCATGCAAGATCAGGTCCCACCTGCTTCTCTGCTCTCTTTTCATGTTGTTCTCCACTTCTTCACTAAGCCAGCTGCACCGGCTTTCTTTCCACTCCCAATACCCGCCAAACTCAGTCTCATCTTTGGAATTTTTCACTAGCTGCACTCTAGAAGAGGCATAGGGGGATTTTTAAGGAGATAAAATTATTCTGTATCTTGCTTGGATCGGAAGCTCTACGGCTTCATATGTCTTTATGAAAATTCATCAAACCGTGCATTTAAAATAAGTGCATTCTATTCCAGGAAAATGTACCTCAACAAAGTTGATTTAAAGAAAAAAGAATCTCTAATTCAGTAATGGAAGTCAATAATAAAGTAGAATTGATCTCAAAATATTTGTTTCAAGAGGAATTTTGCAGGCATTTGTCTGTTCTTTAAGATGAATTGATAGTATTCAAATTCTTTAGTGTTTAGAAGCTGATTTTCCCAGACTTACAACATAAATCAATGGATATGGGTTACAGTCTCAAGGAAGTGGAATTTGGCAAGGAACAGATAGCATGAACTAAAACTGGGTGGTGGACTGAAAATTCAATAGGGAGATATCACAGACTTCATCTATGATTTCCATTCAGGAACAGATCCAGACAGCTGTAGACTGTGTAGGGGGCCTTTAGAATACAGTTACAAATCCTTTTCTTTAAAACCTAATTTGGGCTCAATTTCTTAAGTCAAGTCCCAGTTCATCATAGCAAAACAAAACAAAACAAAAAATCCTTGGCTTCTGCTCTTCTGACTTGGGGAGGTGTACTTGAAACTGTTTCCAAGATAGTACTTAAGTAAACCTCTTACAAGCCACTCTGTATACAAGTGAAAAACATCCTGAAGGAAACAAGCTAAGATGTGACAAGACAAGTACATACTACTGAGTAGAAACTGTGAGCTGTAAGATAAGTGAAATTACTAGTGGGGTGTGTGTGTGTGTGTGTTTCTTTTTGCTGTGGCCTTGATGAAGAGGAAAGGAAAGAATTTGTGCAGTTGGTCCACCCCTCACCCCCCAGGCTTTTAGAATTATGTAAGGATAATAGTATTTCCCCACCCATCCCCTGAGGAGCTTTTAAGACCAGCATCTGTGAGGTGCATTTCCTAGATAAATGCAAACTGCCCTTTGACTCTCTTCAAGATAAGAAAACATTGACCCTTTCAACCAAGTTATTTATGACATCCACATAATGTGAAACAGCGCTTAGACCTGATGGGAACGCCCAGAAGTAAAGATACTAAAGGCAGTTAAGATTCTCCTCTGCTACTATCCAGGAGGGACTGCCACACAAGTTGAACAAGGCCCAAGGCTCATTAAGAAGTTTGATGAATTTAATACAATTCAAATTAAAGACGATCTCAGGGGAACACGTTTAGAAAAGAAAACCAGATGGAGCACCAGCGTAGAACATCCAAGGAGCAAGTGTGGGATGCCCCATGATCCTTGAGATTCTGGAAATGTAAGAAAATGGGATTTATCTTCTTGGGAAATTAACATGCAAAATGTGTTGGTGGCATAAATATTATGTTTCAGATTTCATAATGAAATTTTCCAGATTGTAAAGGAAAAACATAAAAAAGCCTCACTGGATACTGGAAGAAGTCATCCTTTCTTCCCTGGAAGACTTGCCAAAGTAAAGGAAAATAAAAGAAAACTGCACACAGTCTATCAACCCGAGGTATCAAGTTGGAAAGGTCAGGATACGTGCCACCAAGAAAATAAATACAGAACTGAATGTCAATGTGCCCAGCACTGTCCTTTCCTTTTCTAAGAATGGAATAATAATGCCAAATCGTGCCCTGGTATGCTGGACTGGAGAGCAGAGGAGCTGAGATCCTTTCAACAAAAAGCATAGGAAAAACAAAACAAAGCAAGACAAAAAACTCAGTTTTCTATCTAAAAAAAATACATGTATGTAAATTTAATATATAAAATGCTCTCTCTCTCTCTCTCTCTCTCTCTAACATTTAAATATCATCCCAGAAATAGTGAATGTGGAGTTGTCAACTTGGTTTTAATCATGGTGGCATTATCATCTAAGAAATTAATCCTGATTGGGCTTAAGCAGAGGGGAGACCCAGTGTCTCTCTCTACTCAGACAAGGACTAGTAACTCAGAGGAAATGATGCAAGGGTTTTTGGTTTACTGTGTTTTGTTTAGCGACATCTCACAAAAACGTTCTTAAAATATGCCACGGATCATTTGTATTACCAAGAATTACTAATAATTTTATTCTGAAAATGTTAGCAAACCTCAAACAGAGGACAAGATTCCTAAATAAAGACAGCAAGTATTCTGAATCTGCAATGGGCAACCTTCACCAGAAAATATAAAACAGTAAAAATTAAATCAAATTCAACTGAAATTCTATTACCCAAATTGTATCATATAAAAAGAAATTATCACAAAATCAAATCATACTCCATATCTAATTATGCAATGTGTTTTTTTATTATATAATATTCTATAGTTTTTCATGTCAAAATACCAGATTAAAATAATCATTTTTAAATGGCTACTTAGTACATTATCTAGATATACCATAGCTGAGTCATTAAATATAAAATTTTAGTCTACTGTGATTATTTCCAATTTTTTTTCTTTGCTTAAAAACACTAACAGGATGAATATATGGAATAAGTAGAACAACTGGTATGTACCTTTATTAAACTTCTGGGATTACAAGAAATAAAATAATTTAAGACCCAACAGTTTTAATTTCATGGTAAAGGATACATAATGTATCAGAATTCCATTCTGTCCCATATTTCTTTATCCTCACTTATTGGCATACACTGGTAAAGAAAAGAAGGAGCATTTAGAGAGAAATTGGAACACAGGAAGCCTGGAGTCACCTATGACGATCTTCTCAGGGAAGATGTGTGTCACATATTTTAAAAAGTAACTCAACCACAGCTCCTGTTAGCAAGCTAGAATGAGAAATGAGGGATGAGCAGAGATTTCTGAAAGGAGGGATAAGATCTTCATTTTTAAAGGAAAGCAAGGGATGCATAACAATGGCAAGTTAAAAATCTAAAAACAAAGTTGTACTGAGTAAATCAAGAGTATGTTCTATATTTAATTGATGGACTAGATATAAATAAATCATCAGGGACCCTGGTGAAAGTTCTGGCTAGAATGTGCAAACTGTCATGCTTAACTGACTTGTGGTAGTAAAGACTAATGGTTTCCAGTACATAGTGTCCACTGGGAGGAAATTGGAAGCAAACCTGCGAACTTCAGACTTGTGATTTGTATCCTCATACTCATCAGGATGGCAGCACCTGGAAAGAATGATAATATCGTGGATTCCTAGAAAAATATCACTTTGGGAAAAATATGTAATGTGGCCTCTACAAGGCGAAGATAATGCCTTACTAATGAATTGATGCTTTTGAACTGTGGTGTTGGAGAAGACTCTTGAGAGTCCCTTGGACTGTAAGGAGATTCAACCAGTCTATCTTAAAGGAAATCAGTCCTGAATATTCATTGAAAGGACTGGTGCTGAAGCTGAAACTCCAATACTTTGGCCACCTGATTCGAAGAACTGACTCACTGGAAAAGACCCTGATGCTGGGGACAACAGAGTATGAGATGGTTGGATGGCATCATCAACTGAATGGACATGAGTTTGAGTGAATTCCGGGAGTTGGTGATGGACAGGGAGGCCTGGCATGCTGCAGTCCATGGGCTCACAAAGAGTCAGACACGACTGAGCAAATGAACTGAACTGAACTGAATGAAGTCAAGTTATAATTGTATATTTCATTTGATTAAACCTTCAAAACAATATAGCTTATCTCCTTCTCTCCTCATTGTTGCTGCTCTAACAGCTTAGAGCATCGAACTAAAGTTTTCAAATAATCTGCAAATAGCCTCACTTTCCACATATACATCTTTTATCCCAGCATTCACAGTACTCTATAGGATATATCTTATCTGATCTCTTCCTTGGTTGCAAACATTGACTGTTTTGATTACAGGATAAAACAGGGACTCTCCACCACAGTTCTCATGGAAAATGAGTTCACAGATTCATGAGATGGTTGGATAACATCACTGACTCAATGGACATGCATTTGAGTAAACTCCAGAGGAGCCTGAGGACAGAGGAGCCTGGCATGCTGCAGTCCGTGGGGTCACAGAGTTGAACACAACTAGCGATTGAACAAACACAACAACCACAGTTCAGAAGGATTTCTGCAACAGGCCTCTTCTGGTCTTATCTGCTATATGGCTTCTCTCCAGAAGAGCTTGACAGACTGCATGCAGATCATCACACTGGGTGCTGGTGTCTGCAGCCATGATTCAACATGCTCTGTTCCATTTTCTCAGAATGTACCTCCTGATCCTTGACCACTAAGTAAATTGTCTTTGAAGACTCAGCTTAAATGTCCACTTCAGTTAAACCTTCATGGGCCTCCCTACCAGGTAAAATTACTCCTTTGTACTCATATTAAAGCAGGTAGCTAATTGCAAAGGTGAAGCATCTCAAGGGCTAAATGGGATTTCCTTTCATGTGTCTCATAGTGCCTGGCACTTAGCAGGTTTTCAATAGAGACATTAAATAGATGGATCTCCCGGATTTCTCAGAGCTGATATTGACAAAAGAGAATTTCTACTTTCAGAAAACTTTGAAAGTAAGTGTGTGTGTGCTATAGGTGGTCAAACAACAATTTAGGAAAAACACTTGGTTTCCTTGTTATTATGGAAAATGTTTTGTCTTAAGTACGGAAATGGCTTAATGACAGGAAGCAATGTGTAGGAATAAATGATCATTTCTCTACTTAGAAAAGTTAGTGTCAGGGTTCTCTGGGGGTTGAGGCTGGAACACAGTCTCAACCAACATGTTAAATATATTGCTGAGAAAAAAAGAGAGAATTCTTTAAGTTTTCTTTTTCCTAATTGCCAAGGTCTTAAGTGTAGGTTAACTACAGTTAAGTTTAGGTTAACAGGCATAACATGCAGGAATATAAGGAAAGCAATTAAAATAAAGAATAACACTTAACTTTGATGTAGGAAAATACAGGTAATAAAATTAAAGAAAAATCCACTTATCCAATTTATTTTGAGTACCTATTATATACAAACTCCTATTTTAAGAGTTGTAAGAGTTACAAAAGTGAACAAGACTGAATCATTGTACTTACTGTGATACATGAATAAATATTTATCAAAGTGAAATGCATTAAGTTTTAAATTAATAAAGTTATATAAATGTTTAGAAGAGATAATTTTTCATTGGAAGAATTGGGAGCGTAAAGAAAAACATTTTATTTGAGCAGCTAAAAATGTCTTGATGTGATTTTTAAAGATAGGGATTAACAAGGGAGGTATTTTTAAATGAATAACAAATGAGGAAGAGTGATTAAATATGACAAATATAACTGGGGTGACTCAAAAGAGATAATTGACAACAGAAAGATAATTAGAATCTGATTTGAAGGCAGAAAAGGGATGTGATGAGCTAGGTTGAGGGCAAAATGAATTTATAAACTACTACACATGGCATCCGGTCCCATCACTCCATGGGAAATAGATGGGGAAACAGTGGAAACAGCATCAGACTTTATTTTGGGGGGCTCCAAAATCACTGCAGATGGTGACTGCAGCCATGAAATTAAATGACGCTTACTCCTTGGCAGAAAAGCTATGACCAACCTGGACAGCATATTGAAAAGCAGAGACATTACTTTGCCAACAAAGGTCCGTCTAGTCAAGGCTATGGTTTTTTCTGTGGTCATGTATGGATGTGAGAGTTGGACTGTGAAGAAAGCTGAGCGCCGAAGAATTGATGCTTTTGAACTGTGGTGTTGGAGAAGACTCTTGAGAGTCCCTTGGACTGCAAGGAGATCCAACCAGTCCATTCTAAAGGAGATCAGCCCTGGGTATTCTTTGGAAGGAATGATGCTAAAGCTGGAACTCCAGTACTTTGGCCACCTCATGCGAAGAGTTGACTCATTGGAAAAGACTCTGATGCTGGAGGGATTGGGGGCAGGAGGAAAAGGGGATAACAGAGGACGAGATGGCTGGATGGCATCACTGACTCGATGGACCTGAGTTTGAGTGAACTCTGGGAGTTGGTGATGGACAGGGAGGCCTGGCGTGCTGCAATTCATGGGGTCACAAAGAGTGGACACAACTGAGCGAATGAACTGAACTGAAGTGAACACTGTTAATTATAAATTACAACCTAAGAAAAAGTTCAAAGAGTCTGGAAAACATTTCAGAATGTTGCTGTGATGGCAGGAGCAACAACAAAACCATGTAATTATGCATTCTCAGTTTTATAGGATATAAAGAATTTTATTGGCAATAAAGCACTCTATTAGACACAAAGTATTCAGTGGGACTCAACAGCTATACTAAGCTATGATGTTATTCTATTTGAGTAAGTCTTACATTTTAAGCAGTTTATAGTTTGTACAGTCTTTCAAGTACATGGCCTCACATAAGATAAAGGAATTAGTGCTGTCATTCTCATTTTAAGGGTCCAAAGGCATATATCTAAGTGCCAATACCTTACATGACTGGGTTCAAGCTTGTACAACTAGTGAGACACTAGTGGAACCTAGATGTTCTTTATGCAGATTCAGTATTTTTCACCTATTTCCCTTAAATACTCAAGAAAGATATAAATGCAATGAACTAGAAAGGTCTAAAGGAAATCATTAAATTAATTAAGGGAATACGGAGAATCCTTTAGAAGGAGAAAGTTGAAAACTATGTGCATTTGAAATCTAGCTTGGAAATGGAGGATTTTATTAATAATTTTATAAATGTTACAAATACAATTAAATGAAAATGGCTTAGGCTATGAAATTCAGATAACTAGAACTGAAAGATACTCTAAACCGGACATTACAAACACAGGGCAAGCTGACCACATCTGTCCTCTCCATATGCCTTGCGTGATCTTCACAGTGTATTTTAACACATTTTAAGTAGTCGCCACAATTTTGAAATTGGGAGAATTTATAGAAAGATCCATATTTGCCACTTCTTTTGAAAATTAGAATGTCTGGGAAAAAGTGGGCTTTGGCCCAACAGAGCACTCAGCCAGACTAAAAAGGGGCTTCACCCTTTAAAAAGGAAATTTATTCTCTGCTTCAGTACACTATCCCCTGAAGTACAGCTCTAGGGTACACGGCTCTCTCGTGGACCACATCCAGTTGGTGTCACACATTTATATTACTTGGTAAGTGTTTGAGTGTTGGCCACTTCTCCAGAATCTAAGCAGAAATGTTTGAGGTGCCATTTGACATAATGGCAGGCAAGTCAGTCATACCCTCCTTCAAATGCATTCTTTGGTTTGCTAACAGAGAATGAACACAGAATGACATGTTAGAAGACACATTCTATCCATAAAAGTGGACTTCCATGTTAATGGCAGTGCTTCAAAGGGAAAAATCTAAATGCTCCTGCTTCTAAAAAAACATGACTGGCTTTTTCTGAAGCCAATTTAAAAAAAATTTCTTTCTCAGATTCCATGAGATTCAGAATCACTTAGTCAATAAATATTTACTGAGTTCTCACTGTATGCCAGGTACCATTTTAGTTGCTAAGGCAAAAGCAATAAATAAAATAGTCTACAATTTCTGCTGCGGTGGACCTTACCTTTAGTGACAGTAGACGTGAAATAAACAATATAAATAAATCCATATATAGTAGGATTGGGGATGTAAAGGGGATCATAATTTTATTAAGGAAGATCATGGACAGCATCACTGAGAAAGTAAGATTTGAATAACAGCATGAGGAAGAAAAGTTAAAATGAAGTATCTGAGGGAAGAGTATTTCAAGGAAATATACTCCCCAAATTATTCCTGTAAGTTGCCCTTTATGCTTATTAATTCAAGCTGTTTCCTGCTACTGGCAACTAAGAGACTTTACCATTTTGACCCATGAGTATGATATGTCTGATGATTCTAATGTTATTAATATTTTAAGGTATATTTTAATGTGTCACGGGCAAGAGCATCATGGAATACTGAGGATTTAAAAAGTTTAGTATCTAAAATTCTTTTAACTGCTTTTGCCAACTGTATAATGAATGCCAAGATTTCTTTTTCTTCTTTCTTTTAAAAAATAGTATCAAGGAACTGTGTACTCAGAAGCACACTATTGCTACCAGAAAAATGTAGAATTAATTTGGTTTTTTTCTTAAAATGAGACGGGGAAAAACATTTTCACATTTATCCCCTGTTTTGGGGATTCTTCCAGTCTCTTAGATTAATTACCTTTAAAAAAAAGGAAGAAAATAATCTATTATTTATTTTGCATTTAGTATGGGCCAGATATTTTAACATATACTTTGCCTTATTAAAAAAATCATTGCACAAATGACTAGATTGAGACTGTAGCTAAATAACTCATGCAAGTTTACTCAGTTAAGGGAAAAGCAAGCCAGGATTCCACCTCACCTGACATTAAAGTTTGGTTTTTGTATTAAGGAAAAATCAGAAGGTTCTTCTGGCCTTAATGTGGCCATAGTCTTCTAACCACAATGGCACTTACTTAAGGTGGTTCTTTAATAATTTAACACTAAGAAAGAAATTCACACCACTTTTTGGCAGCATCGTGTGAAGCTGATGGAAATATATGAAGGGGAAGAGTCTGAAATAAATTTCTGGTGAAATGATACCTATTACTGACCTATGTCCTCCTGCATATTTATCTATGTACCATTAGGCATTACTCCTATCTTTCAGGAGGTTTCTGGGAGGGGGGAAAACCCTGAAAGAACGGTTCTTATGTGTAGAAAACTAGAACAAAAAAGAAAGCAAGAGAGAGAGAGAGAGAAAATGAAAAGGCCAAGTTCCCAATGGGTTCCATTGTGCTCACAGCAACCAAACACTGCTCTCTGCTTAAAAAAAAAAAAAAAAAAAAATGTCAGGCCATAGAGCTGGGAAGACCATACAGCACTCTCACGTAACTGTTCTGATGAGGTGTCACCTATTTCCATCCAAAAGCTGTTGTAATATGATAACACCTTTGGGATAAGGCACTTTTCTGTCTATGAAATTATTGAATGCAGGCCTTATTCACCTTTCCACATTAGACTTGGATGCTCACAATTTGACTTTAGGCCGTGCAGAAACGAGAGGAGGCATCCAGTGTACAAAAGTTGCCCATCTGGAAAACTCCTTAATGGGAAAGAGATGGAGGAGATGATCCAGTGAAGTCCTCCACATCTTTAATTTCCATGATTCTGCTAGGAAGTATTTTGGAACTTTCCTAACCCAAGGCAGATTCCACTGATTTCTAAAGAGGGGAGGCGCGTGTGAGGGGTGATTGACGTTGAAACATGGAAAGGAACTGTCCTTGATTGCTACAGAAAGATGGAAAGCCCAGGGCAAGAGGAAGGGGGTAACCGATCTCACACCACCTTATCTTGCTGAAATACCAGAGGAGAGGAATGGAAGAACCCGGCTGCCAATTTGCTGACTCTTCTGGCAGTGGAATGGTCACTGAAAATATCCTCCCAGTAATTATCTGTTAGGAAACAGACTCACTTTCCTCTTTAGGGCCCAAGGCCTGCTTTGACATAAAGTAAGCAATTAAGCAAATCCTTTTTGGTTCTGTCACTTCTTTAACTTCAGTTAACTTAAAGAAGTTAAAGAACTTCAGTTTCTAATCTGTTTTTTGTTAACTGTCCTTGTCTTTAAGAGAAATAACAACTGGCTGTAGAAAATCTCAATGAAGGGAAACCAGACAAAGGATTTGCAGGATTGGGTAAATAATGCATCCTGCCTAATTACAGGAGATATAGACGGTATCATTTCTAAGATGTTGCTTAAAGTTAAATGAAAAATTTGCACTTTGAAGGATAGTTGAATTTAGGAATATAAAACATAAAACTTTGCTACCTCATCTTCACAGTTTCTAATGTTTTTGAATCTTACTGAAACTATGACAGAACAAGCATTTCAAACTGGATCTTTTTTCCCCAGCACCCTGTACCACTTAGATTTAGAAATCAGAGCCACTTTGTCTTCTATGTTTAGTTAACTGGATGCATCATGAGTAAGGCAATCTTCTATGTGAAGCTAACCATATTTTCTATTCATTTTTATCTCCAGGATACTGAATCCTTCCTACCTGAGATATGCCAAAAGTCTGAGTGCTCACTATTTTTCAGCGTTTTTTATGCCTTTATGTGTGCTTCCCAGGGTTTCAGTGGGTAAAGAATCTGCCTGCCAAGCAGGAGATGCAGGTTCAATCTCTGGATAGGGAAAATCCCCTAGAGAAGGATTCCCACTCCAATATTCTTGCCTGGGAAATCCCACGGACAGAGGAACCCAGTGGGGCTACAGCCCATGGGGTCGCAGAGAGTCAGTCATGACTGAGCGACTAAACAGCATGACCTTTTACACAGATATCCTAGACACTGTCTCTACCTTCTAGGAATGTATTTCTGATTCTTCCATTCTGTGTAACCCTGTTACAGAAAAAAAAAAAAAAAAAAATCACTCAAATTATATGTTTCAATTTGTTTTTTAATTTTAATGATAAAAACGTTTTCTACAAAAGATGAAGTGAAATAGTTCGTGAAATAGAAGTTTTAACTGAAAGGGACACTGGCTTTTATGTAGTCTGACTTTCTTAAAGGAGTGTAACTTTTTTTGTCATTTTTTTTTTTTAAACTTCTTGAGAACATTTACCAAAGGGCAGAAAGTTCTAATCTCGTGATCTCTATTCCAGAGCTTAAAAGAATATTTAAAAAATGATTTTAGAGCATATGAAGCCTAAGGAAAACTGCAATTTAACAATCAGCGATGTTCATGAATTAGTGTTCTAGCATCAACTCTATTTTTGCCCTCATGTATTATCTTTCATGACCGCATTACTTACAGAAAGGGGCAGCTGTTACTAATTTTGGAAATATTAATGTACCACCCCTTGAATTCTCTTACTCTGTGTGTTAGAAGCCATTATCTTTAAGCCATACCCATATGCAGTGAAGAGTCCTCAATGGCCTTTGCTTATTATGGAACAACTTTTGATTGTCGCCTATGGAAGCAGAGAGCTGCTTTTGTCTCCTGGGATCTCAGCTTGTATGTTCAGCTCTGGATCCCCAACATTTAGCATGCCAGAAGGTTCAATAAATATTTGCTAACAATTGAATAAATGAAGTTTGTGTATGTGGCAGCAGTGCTATTTTGTTCCCCTTTCCTGTCACAGAGCCACCAGCTGCTTGTAGAACAGTGAAGGGTGAATTGTATTAATATAAATAAACATGGTCTGCCCCTAATTATATGTGTGACCTTGTGCAGGGGACTTCCCTCTCCAGACCCTGGTTTCCTCCTCTATAAAGTAAGGGAATTAAATCAGGTAATCGCCAAAGTCCCTTCCTGTTATTCCATACAGTGATTAGTGTGTGATGACATAGTACACGTTACAGTATTATTTACAATAGTGGGGGCTGCAAACTTGGCCACTCACTCCTCCTCAAAGAGGACATGAGTCAAGTTTTACAGGCAAGTGGAGAAAAATTCAAAAGTAAGGGTTTTCTCTCATTTATAGCCTCATAGGCTTTTATTTTCAGGTTTCCAGAGATTAAGAGGATAATGAGTAAAATTAAGAGCATTAGGAAATATTTTTTTTTAATGCTGAAAAATATTTTATTTAGATCAATTAACTGGATAATGGTTGTTTTTATTCACAGGAAGGACAGTGCTTTTCATATTCATAAAATATCAGTGACTCCAGACCCATTTAGTTCCCACACATCTGTTAAGTACAGAAAAAAGAAACCTAATGATCTAACAGAAAAATACACTTTTTAAGGCTAACATTTGGTTCACAGACCTATCATTCTGTTTGCCAAAATGAAGTTACTGAAGCTTTCACAGTAATTGTTGTGACTGAGCAGAGCAAAGGGACTTATGTACATTCACGCTGGTATGTATACACATGTAGTTGCGCCTCCCAAGGCCCTATTAGGACCTGCTATTTATTTCCTGAATGGAGCCTAAATTAGGTAGTGATATTCTGTGATGCTGCTGAGAAATGGATGTGCCATGTGTTCTTGTTTAGGAGAGAGACAATGAGCAGACAGCAACACAAGAGCATTCAATTACGATGCCCCAATTTATTTTTTAGCACAGTTCTTGCTGAAAGGTCCTTCAGGAAAACAAGAACATTCAGGAAGCAACCCTCAGTCTCTGTGGACGAATGTGTTTATTGAGAGCCTACTTGGTGAGTAGCCCACAGACTCCTGGACTTCGAGTCCCTGGTTCTAGCTTCATTTGCTTCCAGTATTACTGAGTGAAATCTCGTTTCTTCATCCATAATTTGGGGCTAATACAGAATCGTTGTGGGAATCAAATGGGGTAACATGTGAGTGTACAAAGAAACAGTGGGGAAGGGCAGGGAAGGTCATGTTAAGTCCATGCTAAAAAAGTTACTTTATTCTGTATTACTGTTTTCATTTCTTACAAATTTCATAATCCCATTCGCTAGCTGTCACTAGGCAAATATGAAAATTACCTTGTTAAAAAATTATAGTAGCTCACAATGTTGCTTTACCCCATATTGTAGCATAATCATAATTATAAGTTTATCACCACCAACCAGGGCACCTGCCCCTACCCCCACCTTCAGGTAATACTGTTATAATGGATATCCCATGTGTAGAAGAAACTGAATGTTCAAATACATGAAACACAATATGTACATGTAATAAGCTGGATAAACTAAAATATACGCACAATTTAACTTGTTTTATAATAGCCTAAATATTGCAAGTGTTAAATCAAGTATGAATATGTGTGAGCATGCGTTACTTCAGTCGTGTCCAACTCTTTGCAACCCCATGGACTGTAGCCCACCAGCCTCCTCCATCCATGGGATTGCCCAGGCGATAACACTGGAGTGGATTGCCACGCCCACCTCCAGGGGATCTTCCCTACCCAGAGACCAAATCCGCATCTCTTACCTCTCCTGCATTGGCAGGCAGGTTCTTTACCTTTAGTGCCACCTGGGAAGCCTTAAAACAAAGATGAGTGTCATTTTTTGGAGAAATCTATCACTACCACATCAGATTACAGACTTACAGATTACAATCAGATTACATCAGATTACACATCAGATTTCAACACCTCTCCTTCTGACTTAAGAAAAGCATTATAATGTATGTATTGTGGGAGGAGCTTGTCATTTGCTCCCAACCCAACTCCACACTGCCACTTCTGGATGGTGCTACCTGGCTGGGATAAAACCACTCTGGGACAGCAAGATTGATCTGAGCCAGAAAGAAGGGAAATAAATCCCCATATTCCAAACATCTCCCTTTCATCTTTATGCTCCCGCCAATATAGGATTAGTTTTCCTGCAAAACTCTTGGTAGAACTAGCCATTAGAAAATGAAAACTGGGTACTGGTTATTTCTTGAAAGCTCTGAATGACTGCTTTCATTAATAACCAATTGAAGCTTCCAAACTACTCATCTGCATCTCCCAATGAAGAGCCATATCTTTTTTTTCCTCCAACAAATTACTTGCTGTTATCTTGTTTATGGCCATGCTGCACAACCTGTGAGATCTTACTTTCCCAATCAGGGACTGAGCACCCCAACCAAGGATTTAACTGTGGGGCCCCGGCAATGAGAGCCAGAAGTCCTAACCACTGGACCATCAGGGAATTCCTTGCTGTTGCTGCTGCTGCTGCTGCTGCTACTGCTAAGTCACTTCAGTCGTGTCCGACTCTGTGCGACCCCAGAGACGGCAGCCCACCAGGCTCCCCTGTCCCTGGGATTCTCCAGGCAAGAACACTGGAGTGGGTTGCCATTTCCTTCTCCAATGCACGAAAGTGAAAAGTGAAAGTGAAGACGCTCAATCGTGTCCAATTGTAGTGACCCCATGGACTGCAGCCTACCAGGCTCCTCCGTCCATGGGATTTTCCAGGCAAAAGTACTGGAGTGGGGTGCCATTGCCTTCCTGTTACCCTTTACCAAACATATGTGATCAGAAGCCAGCAGTGAATGCTGCTACTTCGGTTCTCAACCTCCTCTGCTCTATGCTGCCTGTATGAAAGCATCTTCTATTAATATATCTGCTGAACTTCCACAGAGACAAAAGCTTTACCATTCAAGCCATAAAGACATTTATAGTTCTAGAGAAACTGTATCTAAGCACACAAGAATATGTAAAGAACCACCAAAGTGGGAGAGATGTAAAGTGTGTCTTCTCTAAACATCCCCAGCCTAAAACTAAAGCCAAAAATTGGAAGGTTTTCCTCTCACATGCATGACCACAGGAACTTGAGTTGACCTTTAAAATTTTTTTACCTGGTTATTTCTTGGGGCTTCTGGGGACTACCTGATTTGGGTGTAAAATTGTAACAGCTAAGGTTCTTTCTCTTCAGTTTTCTATTTGAAATTCAAGGCCCCTACAGCCACCTAAGAAAGGCTGCTGGCACTGACACCAGGGGTTTCCTAAAAAACCAAGGCAGTACACCACACAGACTTTGCTGACTTCTAAATATGCAACAGTGTGTGTGTGTGTGTGTGTCTTAGTCGCTCAGTTGTGCCCAACTCTTTACGATCCTGTGGATTGTAGCCCGCCAGGCTCCTCTGTCCATGGAATTCTCCAGGCAAGAATAATGGAGTGGGTGGCCATTCCCTTCTCCAGGGGATCTTCCCAACCCAGGGACTGGACCCAGGTATCCTGTACTGCAGGCAGATCCTATACGATCTGAGCCACTAGGGAAATCCAAAACAACATGTCCCACAACTAAAAGCATGCTTCAGGATCTGAATAACTGCTGAGGCTTCTATCTACATTATCTCCACATCCTTAATGGTGCCTTTAATTAAATTCTTTGATACGTGAGTTTATATAATTCTATAATTAGTCACAGAAGAAAAAATTCAGAGTGAGAGAATTTTACTGACCTCGTTAAACAGCTTAGAGCAAAAACCATGAAAGATCTTTTTAAACCATAAATGAGTAAATTTGACAACTACCACTTGTAAACACTTGTAAAAGCATGCAATATTCAAATTTTGTCAATTAATTTACAGTGCTATATTTTAGACATTCTAATTCAATGTTAGAAATTTGGATCATATAAATTTAAAAAAAAGTCTGTACAATATGCATAACTTTAAATTTCAGAATTTTTATTTTATAAAAATGCGTATTTCAATATATCCATGTTTGTCATAATTGTATTCCCCCCTACTTACTCAGGGCTAGTATAGCAAATGTCATCAGTAGTATTTGCTAAATGAATTTTAAAAATACATATTTTAATGGGTAGATGAATAGATAAAGAATCATCTGGACCATGGAAGCTTCATTGCTGACGCTAAAATTCCAAAATCAATTCACAGTATCCATATAATGTGGAGCAAGAGTCCAGTTTATTAACTGCTGCTGTCTTTTTATGCCTGTGCTTTAATCAATAATTTAAAATTTTTTGCTAATAAATAATTCATGTTACGGTGGTACTGTTTTTTTAAGGAACTGGATATTCTTACAATTCTTGGTTTTCTTAAGACTCCTTGGCAATATTTTCCTCTGAATACCTAAGCTCTGGCTCTATAAAACTCTCTGAGAATAAATTGGTTATTTTAATTTGAAAGATGCCAGATTCACTTAAATAATTAATGAAGGTCCACAGAGCTTCATCTTCTCCCTCATAATAAAAAAGTACAGTTAATATTAAAACGACAATACAAAATAAAAAGTTCTAAAAAAAAACCTCAGCTATATTAAAATGTGTGTGTGCACACACGCACATCTCTCAGTTGTGTCCGAGTCTGCAACCCCATGCACTGTAGCCCACCAGGCTGCTCTATCTGTGTAAGTTTTCAGGCAAGTATACTGGAGTGAGTTGCCATTTCCTACTCCAGGGGCTCTTCCTGCCCCAGGAATCAAGCCCTTATCTCCTCTGTCTCCTGCACTGGCAGGTGGATTCTTTGCCACTGTGCCACCTGGGAAGCCCCTATATTAATCATAAAATAAAAAACATGAGAGAGGTAATGCTGAGTAGAACCCCAAAAGGGGCTTATACATATGCACCAATGTTGTTTTCCCTAATCATATTGTTTTCCAAAATTTTTTACTGTGGTGAAATACAGAAAATTTAAACTTTACTATCTTAGCCATTTTTAAGTGTAAAGTGCATGGATACTAAGTACATTTATATAGTTGTTCAACCATCACCACCATCCATCTCCAAAACTCAATTCATCTTGTAAAAGTGAAACTCTGTACCCATTAAATAATAACTCCACATTCCATCTCTCCCATATATCCCCTGACAAATACCATTCTACTTTCTGTAAGGGGAATCACACATTATTTTTCTTTTGGCGGCTGCTTTATTTCACTTTGCATAATGTCCCTAAGTCTCTTTCATGTTGTACCACATGTCAAAATTTCCTGCCTGTTTGAGGCTGAATAATATTCCATTGTATGTATATGGCACACTTTGCTTATCCATTTGTCTGTTGATGGACACTTGGGATGATTATATGTTTCAGCTATTATGAATAATGCTGCTATGAACATGGATGTACAAATATCTCTTTGAGAGTTGTTTCAACTTTCTGGGCATATACCCAGAATTAGAATTGCTACATCATATGGTAAGGTTATTTTTAATTTTTCGAGGAAACATCATACTGTTTTCCATAGCAGCTGTGACATTTTACATTCTGAACAATAGTATACAGAGGTTCCAATTTTCCCACATCCTCAGCAACACTTGTTATTTTGTCTTTTGTTTAAATAGTAGCCATTTTAATGCATGTGACATGGTATCTCACTGCAGCTTTGATGTGTACTTCTTTAATTAGTGATGTTGAGCTATGATTATATTTTTAAACTATATAGATAAAAAGTCTTTTTTCTTAACCTTATCAATTCTAAGGAATAGAGCTAAATAAAATGAAAATTCCAAAAATTGTCATGCAAAGAGTCGGACACAAATGAGCAACTTTCACTTTAAACCCAATAAATGTATCTTTCAAAGATGAGTATAAATTTGAAGGAAATAGCTTAATGAAATGCAAGGCAGTTTACAGCTTTTCAACACGGCAATTAAACTCTTTATTGAGTTTGTTTCACTCACTCATTCAGCGAATACGAACTGACGGTCTTATTTGTGTTTCACTGTGCTAGTTTCTGGGAATGTATAAATCAAACCCCAGGGTTCTTGGTCTCTAGGAACCTATCGCCAGTTTATGGGGCATTATCTTTCTTTAGCCAAGGATAGGTCAAAATAGAGAAGTACCATGTAGCCCATCTGAGAAGTCAGAGAGAAGCAGTTCAAGTTGTGTTTACTAGAGGAATGACTAGAAAATGTCGTGAAGTTGAGTTTCCTTATCAGAAAAATAGGGATAATTATTCGGACTCAAGGGTTTTGTGTATTAATCACAGGGGCAGTGTAAAATGGTTAAGCAGGTGTAGATGTCTCCATAACAACTTTCACAGCCTTTTATTGGCACCTATATGGCTAAGGTTCAAGAACATCTTGCTCTAGCCCAGAAAAATGGGGGCTCTCATTAATTTAGAGATTTTCACAATAATATTTCTCTTGAATAGCCATTGAAAACAGTCAATACATGGAAGAAAACTGTGCTGTCATTACTAATAAGTTATATAAAATAAAAAGTGCCTGGAAAATGTAGACCCGACAAAGGTAAAACCGTTCACTGAGACTTGTACTTTGGAACTGTATAACATTCAACATATTTATATTTTCCCTGAAGAGGCAAAATGGATCCCAGGACCTCCTATCCAGACTGTAATATTATTCAACGTATTAATTCATTTAAAAAAGTGACATCTACCTTAATGGAGAAAACATTCTTCTGGTGGCAAGAATTTGGACCATGCTTATCCTGGACAGTATGTTCTCATTGCCAGTTCATCAGCTAGTTGGATTCCTAGGTGGTTTACGACAGGTAAGAAACACTGGTTGTATGAATCAGGGCAGCCTCCTTTTTACAGTAATTATTTGTTATAAAATGGTAGTCATTTGTTTTTTCCTGGTATGCTACAGCAGTCTCACACTCCTGATGATGGAACTGGCTTTTTCCTTTGTAATATTAAAAAGAAAAAAAAAGTTCGGAGACATTTAAACTCCAAGCTTAATGCTAGATACTGACATTAGGATGACTGGACACAAGAAAGGAATTAAAGCAGTCTTAGGAAGTGCTTCTCCCACCCCCATCCTCCCCAACAAGGGCATTCTAACCCCTTAAGCACTAACTCTATGCACTTGGAAGCAATCCACTTATTTTCTAAAACTTAAACATTTCTACAGATCTGATTCTGCAGGTTTTAATAAGTTTTGTTACAATATTTTGTCAAGACGTATTCTTTCTCCAAATACTGATCTGGAAATTTTTTTTCTCATCTAAACAATGGCTAAGTCTAGGAAAAAAAGATTTAAATTATTTAATTTTAATTATTTTAATAAATTTAAATTATTTAAATTTGAATTTTTGTGTTTTCAAATTTTGATGCAATATCTTTATAAATTAGCCTATACTACCATAAGACTGTGATGTAGCATCAAAAATAAAAAGACCAGATGGGAATATTTACTGATGCTTTCTTTAAGGTATAAAAATGAAAAAAGGGAGGTAGAAAAACTATGCTGAAATCTATCTACTATTTTTTTTAGTAAGACTGTAGTAGATATTCATGATGATTTATTTTTGCTTGAAGCATATTTTGTCTTTAAGTTATTTTGGTGTATAAAGATAGGATACTTTCAGATGTGTACATTTTTTTCCTCAATAACACTATGGCTACATTGCTCATCCTAATATCTATCTCTGGATTGGAATGCTTCTTCTTGAGTTTTTTTTTTTTTAAGTGTCATATTCTACGGTAGAATTTGCTTGCTTCTCTAGACTGCTGCCAGGAATCTAAATATAATAGTAAAACTTTATTGACAAGTGGAAAACAGGAAAATTTGAAAATGGGAATCCTCGTGCCTTAGTTCTGAGAAAATATTTTTGTGCCTATGTGCTTTGGGGACTTGACATTAGTCATGTGGCTGACCCCAGGGAAGGATGTGAAAGGAATCTTCTTAAATAAGATCGTTTTCACTGTTAAACTGTAATGTATTCTTTGTCTAAAACTGATTATTAAAAATATCCATCTATTCTGATTATTTTTGCCTCTATAAGGAAGCACGTATATTTTTTACTTTATCAATTCCTGTACCTATTTGTTAACATTTCCTTAAATGCATTTTCTCCAGATGTTGAAAGTAAGAAAGCCCTTGTTATTTTTTCCATTGTCACTCTTTACTGCTTTCCATAGGCAGCATATTGTGCATGCCAAGGACTGGAGGAAATAACAGACGTGTGAGCCCCAAATTATAGGCACAAAAATAACTTTCATAAAATAGGTTTTAAATGACACCACTTTCCAAAAAGTCAGCTCTAATTGACTCAAGCCTAGAAAGCAGTAACTTTAGGGAACATCAGACACACGTCCACTAAATCCAGAAAGAGTTCCACAGTGTGACATTAGCTGAATGATGACATTGCCAGCTTGCTGCCAGCACATTCCAGGAGGCAGGCTGGGTATTTTGATACCAGTCTCCTCAACAGTACTGGTCTGACATTGCTGAGATGCTATTTTATTTATACGAGCAACTCCTAATAAAGCCAGCTCCATTGTTCACCAGCAACAGGTAAAAGAAAAGAGGCACAGAGAATTTGAGAAATAAGAGGGGAAAATCCTTTAGGCTTTTCTTTGCATGCAGACAGAATCCTCACCCTGGCTTACTGACTGGAGCAGCCCCGGGTTCCTGCTGTTCACAGAATGTTACAGATGGCTGCCTGGGCAGGAAGCCCTCCCCCTTCCGTAACGGGGCTCGGGGGAATGCTGGGGGCCAGCAACCAGCCCTCTCCTTCCCTTCTAAACATCTTCTCTAAACCCCTACTGAGTAAAAAAAAAAAAAAAAAAAAAAAATGAGAGAGAGAGATGAGAGAAAGAGCAGGAGAGGAGAGAGTAGAGGGGGAAAAAAAGAGAACAAACCCCAAACGAATGCATCTCGCTGGAAACCTTTCTGTTAGTCGGTTTTTCAGTGGAATCTTAAATTATTAACCTCTTCACTTCCGATTGGAATAGCGATTTATAACTTTGCAGGCATCTCTTTAATGTCCTGAATCAGTTCCACCAGCTGACTGAAGTACTATACCATTTGGGTTGAATTATAAAGGCACTTTTGATTTATGCAATTTCAAGTAAGCAAAATAAGTAAGTAAGTTTGAATTCTGAAATAATTAAAAGTATTTAGCACCTCAAATATTGTATTAATATTGTTCACTGGTTCAAAAGCACATTTTGAAAGTTTTGCTTTTCCTATCTTTTGGTGCAGTTGTGTTTTTTTTTTTTTCAAGTATAAATTTTAAAAGTACCCTGACTTTTTTGGACCTATTGAACAAGGAATTAATTTAATAATCATAGTCTTTCATATATATATGATTTTAAGATAATATTATTATCATAATCTTCCCTTTGTATGTATTTTAAGACACACAATATTTGCATACTTAGCCAAGGTACTTCTTAAAGATAACATATATTTTGGACTTTGCAAAATTAAGAAATTCACCTAATGTAAATCTCTGCCCAAAGAAGAAGCATAAAAAAAATAATTTGTACTAAAACATAAAATGCAGTATTATTTCTAACCTCATAATCACCATCATAGTAGAAACAAAATATGTCCCAGGAAGAATATATCTACTTTGAAACAATTATAATACACATATTTGATTCAAAAATAACGTTTAGGAGATGAAGAGTAACTTTCCTCTACCCTTCCAGGTTCTCAGCTGAGGCATGCCTTGTAAGAACATCAGAATAACAGGAGAAAAACAAAAGTATACCAGCATGTATTCTTCCTGTACACACTAGAAAGTGTCAAGTTTCAACTTGGTAACTCCCCAGAATGACCCATCTCCTTAAATACTGTCTGCAGCTAAAGACAAAATAAGATGTTGGGAGGCAGGGAGCCAGTTATGGAAGATTATCAAGCAAAGCACAGTAAATAAGAATAAGGTCATTATACAGATTGAGGTCCTTGCCCTCTCCTTTGATAAGAGTTTCTAGAGATATAGTCATCTTCCTCTTCCTAGTAATTGGAAGGACCCAGGTTTCCCCACATTGCAGGTGCATTTTTTACCAGTTGAGCCAGGAGAGAAGCCAAATTGGAAGGACACACCCCTACACATGAAGATTTCCCTTATAAATGTAAATATCTCTTACAAAAGTAGTAACTTCTATTCATTTTTCAGGGTTTTTTCTAGGTCTGCTGTTTCTTTAAAAAGATCAGCCTAAAATAATCCTTATCCCAGAGAGACATATTTTCGGGTAGCAAATTCTACTTCCTTTCAAAAATTACAGAGTAACTAAATTCTATTATATCAGCAATAAAATGGTTAGGCATTTCATCATATCAAGAATAAAATATTCTAACCAACTATAGTTATACGCCATAAAAACACAGAAAGAGCTTAAAGAAAGGAAACTATTGAAAATTAAAGAATGTAACAGAAGAGTTAAAAAAAAAGAACTGCAACTTCATAGTAAGCATATCCAGATATTCTGCGACTGGACTACATCTAGTCATTGATTATTAATAATTCCCCAGATAGCTGAGTGCCTTCTGAGTTTCAAGTGCTATGCTGAATATTAGGGATTCAGTAATAAGTAAAACATACTATTTGCCCTCAAGAAACTGATGGTCCTTATGATTATACAACTGAAGTGACAGATTCAAGACACTAGATCTGATAAACAGAGTGCATGAAGAACTATGGGCAGAGATTCACAACATTGAACAGGAGGCAGTGACCAAAACCATCCCAAAGAAATGAAAGAATGCAAAATAGTTGTCAGCCAAGAAAATGAGAGAAGTGAAAGGCAAAGGAGAAAGGCAAAGATATACTCAATTGAATGAAGAGTTCCAAAAAATACCATGTAGAGACAAGAAAGCCTTCTTAAGTGAACAATGCAAAGAATCAGAGGGAAAAAATAGAATGGGAAAGATTAGAGATCTCTTCAAGAAAATTAGAGATATCAACAGAACATTTCATGCAAAGATGGGCTTAATAAAGGACAGAAACAGTACTGACCTAACAGAAGCAAAAGAGATTAAGAAGAGCAGTCCAGGTTTGAATCATGAAGCAGGGTGCTCAGGGCTGGTGCACTGGGATGACCCTGAGGGATGGGATGGGGAGGGAGGTGGGAGAGAGAGTCAGGATGGGGAACACATGTACACCCATGGCTGATTCATGTGAATGTATGGCAAAAAACCACCACAATATTGTAAAGTAATTAGCCTCTAATTAAAATTTAAAGAAAGAAGAGAAAACAAAAAAATAAACTCACAAAAAAATACAAAAAAAAAAATCTTAATGACCCCAATAATCATGATTGTGTGGCCACTCACCTAGAGCCAGACATCCTCGAGTGTGAAGTCAAGTGGGTCTTAGGAAGCATTACTACAAACAAAGCTAGTGGAGGTGATGGAATTCCAGCTGAGTTATTTCAAATCCTAAAAGATGATGATGTGAAAGTGCTGCACTCAATATGCCAGCAAGCAGTGGCCACAGGACTGGAAAAGGTCAGTTTTCATTCCAATCCCAAAAAGGACAATGCCAAAGAATGCTCAAACTACCACACAGTTGTGCTCATTTCACAGACTAGCAAGGTAATCCTCAAAATTCTTCAAGCTAAGCTTCAACAGAACTTCCAGATGCACAAGCTGGATTTAGAAAAGGCAGAGGAACCAGAGATCAAATTGCCAACATCCGTTGGATCATTGAAAAAGCAAGGGAATTTCAGAAAAACATCTACTTCTGCATCATTGACTACATTAAAGTCTTTGACTGTGTGGATCACAACAAACTGGAAAATTCTTCAACAGATGGGAATACAGACCACCTGACCTGCCTCCTGAGAAACCTGCATGCAAGTCAAGAAGCAACAGTTAGAACTGGACATGGAACTACAGACTGGCTACAAATTGGGAAAGGAGTTCATCAAGGCTATATATTGTCACTGTGTTTATTTAACTTATATGCAGAGTACATCATGCAAAATGCCAGGGTGGATGAAACATAAGCTAGAATCAAGATTGCTGGGAGAAACATCAACAACCTCAGATATGCAGATGACACCACACTTATGGCAGAAAGCAAAGAGGAACTAAAGAACCTCTTGATGAGGTGAAAGAAAAGAGTGAAATAGTTGGCTTAAAATTCAACATTCAAAAGACTAAGATCATGGCATCCAATCCTATTACTTCATGGCAAGTAGATGCGGAAACAGTGGCAGATTTTATTTTCTTGGGCTCCAAAATCCTGCAGATGGGGACTGCAGCCATGAAATTAAAGGATGCCCGCTCCCTGGAAGAAAAGCTATGACAAACTTTGCTGATGAAGGTCCGTATAATCAAAACTATGGTATTTACAGTAGTCATGTATGGATGTTGAGACCTGGACCATACAGAAGGCTGAGCACCAAAGAGTTGATGATTTTGAACTGTGGTGCTGGAGAAGACTCTTCAGAGTCCCTTGGACAGCAAAGAGATCAAACCAATCAATCCTAAAACAAATCAACCATGAATAATCATTGGAAGGACTGATGCTGAGAATGAAGTTCCAATACTTTGTCTACCTGACTCATTGGAAAAGATCCTGATGCTGGGAAAGATTGAAGGTGAAAGGAGAAGGGGACAGCAGACGATGAGATCATTAGAGCGCATCACCGAATAAATGCACAAGAATTTGAGCAAACTCCATGAGATAGTGAAGGACAGGGAAGTCTGGCATGCTGCAGTCCATGGAGTCACAAAGGTCGGACATGATTTAGTGAATGAAAAACAATAAAAAATCAACAGTCTGGTGGAGGTAATGACAGCATGGGTTTCCATCACCTTCTATTTTAAAGCCCTTTAATCTAAACATTTAGTAAGGCAAAATAAAAACAACTCAATTCAGCCAGTTCTCAGTTGAATAGGCCCCGAGTCATACACCTGACCATTCTGATTGGTCACTACATCTATTCTGGTTAGTCTCCAAGTTGCACGATTTATTAAATAGTGTAATAGCATGTCTGTTTAGACACAATAGATATTTGAATCATTTGCGCTTCCTTCAAACAACTTTTAACATATTTGCATCTACCTTACATAAGTGCTATAACTTGCTAAACACAAACATAAACAAAACCTTAAAGGGAAATCTATTCAGTTTTGAGAAATATTTTTTCTTTGAGAAAAAGGAAAGGTAAGTAGAAAGCTTCAATTACTTTTGTTTTAGCTTTGAATATTGTTGTGTGAGGAAGTGATACTTGGAGCTACAATAGTCTTGGAAGTAAGAGGAAAAGCCAATGGGAGAAGTGCTGACCAGAACCCTGCAAACTTGAGTTACTCAGTTACCTACCTGGGATGGATGACCTTTCATTGTTCAATCGAGTTACGTTGTGAAAAACTGTTACTTGCATTCAGCAGCATCTGAACTGAAATGCTATATTTAGAGCAAGTGGGTTGATTTTTGCTTCCTAGGAATAAAAACTGAATAGCTATACTTATATTCCAAATAAAGGATTTTGTAATATATATTTAACTCATGCTGGTTTCCCAATCATAAAACTTCTTGGGAGGCATATTAAACTCAATAAAACCTAGATTTCTAGAATGAAGCATTATTTCCTGCATAAATGGCCGTCTTCCACACATTCTTGGAGTTCAGAAGTTTATCTGACTTTGAGCGCTAACTTCAGGTGACTCTCAGCTTGCTGGTTTCGGAGTCAGCAGTGTGGTGTATAGCCATATCTTACAGTTTGATTGACCACATCATAAAACACTCAACAGACATTCAGGCCAACACAGTGAAGTGAGAACCCACGCCAAAAGCTAAAATTTACATCTCGGTGTGTAATTGTCATTGACTCTGAATATGTATTTGAGAGATTAGAAATTAGAGCAAATTAGAGCAAATCAGCATCAGCTCAGTGGCTGTATCATAAGCATTTTCACATCATGTATTTTCCAAACTTGGCCAAATGGAAGGTCCATTCTGCTTTCATAGCACCCTTTGTCATCTAGGCTATAGACTTCCTTTGCCATGGTATAGTCACTTCCAGTTCACATCCAGACAATGATATAAGAGAACATATACATTTGGGGAATCTGAACAATTGATGTCATGTAGTTCATTGCTAAAAAATTATTGGGGCTGAAGGTTGTTAACGATGCACTGTTTTCCTAAATACAGAAGAAAACTCCACAGATAGATATTCTTAAAAAAAAAAGAAACAAAAAAAAAAGCTCTGTGGGTGTATGAATGATTTATTATATTTTTTACAGGACATCTGAACAGAAAGAATCATAATAAAGATACATAAAAGTAGAAAAAGAACCTATGATGCTTAAGCATAATAGATAAAACATGAAGCGTGCTTCAAGGGAAAAAATGAAGTCACACTGGAAATGCCTTAAATGTCTACATGTGTAATGATTCAGCAAGGCCCAACACGCTAATGATGGCCATCGCCGAATGCCGCCGTGCTGCAAAGCAGAGCCATTCCTTTATGTTGCCCCATCCAAGTCCATTAAGAAATAATGGTTCTAAGATGAAAGTCTTGTTAGGGTTTCAATGAAAATGTTTGGCACACCATGATGAAAAGTCAACAATCTGCTTTTAACGAGAGACACTGGAAAAACGTTGGTTAACATACCACTGAAAATATTAATTCTCCTTAATGGCAGGATGCAACATAGCTTTTTATAGTTTTTGATCCATGTCATAAATTTGGCTATGACAAAGGGGATATTCCGGCTTTAACTCACTGGCAAGAACATAAGCTATTTTCCAGCCCTAAGAGGTTTGGCCCTTAGTATTCTTTGTAATGCTCAAAGGAACAGATTTCTATTCTCAGAGGGACAGGCTGTGTGTGTTTGCACGGCGCATGCACTCGTGCTTATGCATACACCCACATGTGCAAGTTTGTAGTCAGTGTGTGTATGTCAGCGGTATGAGTAGTTTTCTTTGAGCTTCTGGAGAGAGAATAGAAGGAAAAAAAGTCCCCAGTCTCGGCATCATTGCCAGAATTCTAAAATTAACAAAGTCAAATCAATGAGGCAGATAACAGCCTTAAAAACCACAATAACTTGATCTCTATATGTCCGATAATATACTGTCCATTTCAACAAACTGTGGTTCGAAAACGTGTGGATTTTTCCTATGTTTTTCCCCTTCGCATGAAGTGTAAATTTTCAGATTTTTACAAAAGAGAGAATGACAAGGGGAAAGTGGTCCTCTTATTAGCACACAGCAAAAAATTTTGGCTTCAGAAGTCAGATTTCAAAATAGTGTTGCTCTTGTTCAAAATCCTTAAGTAGTAGTCTCTCTTAGTAAGAGACATGCATATGTGACAAACACAACTTTAGTGCCAGATCTTATTTTATCCCTAATGCCTTCTTTCAATTCTGCCAGTGAATGAGTGTTTGTTTGTTTTACTTTGACATTATTGAAAGGAAAAGGATTTTTTGAATAGGATAACTATAGGGATATTCAAGACAGAAGAACATAAGTTTAATCATGTTTTAAGTTTATTCCTGATGGCTTTGAATTCTTCTTCAACAATAACAAGACGATGATTTAAAAATGCTAATAAATTTGTTTCCTCTACTTTAAAATTCATTGTGAATTTGATGTCTTAGAACAATTAAAAAGAAGAAGAACAAAGTGTGAACTCAGTATACAGGAAAAATACAAAGTAGCTCACCACTAGACATCTTAAATGTTTTTTATAAATAGGAACAAGGGCTTCCCTTGTGGCTCAGTGGTTAAGAATGCACCTACATTGCTGGAGACATAGGAGATGTGGGTTTGATCCATGGGTTGGGAAGATCTCCTGGAGGAGGGCATGGCAACCCACTCCAATATTCTTGCCAAGAAAATCCCTTGGACAAGGACACTGGTAGCCTACAGTCCATGGGGTCATAGAGTCAGATATGACTGAAACGACAGAGCATGCACACAAGCATGAATATGAACTTGAGTGGAGTGAAGCATACTTTATTGTTGCTTCATTATTAAGTAGTTCTTACATTTTCATGAGCATAAGAATTACTTGGTGGATATGGGGGTAAGAAGCTTGTTAAAAATTCAAATTTTCAATCATTTAAGTATCATTTAAGTAATCATTTAAGAAATGCAAATCAAAGCTACAGCGAGGTACCACCTAACACCAGTCAAAACAGACTTCGTTAAGTCCACAAATAAGAAAAGCTGGATCAGGTATGGAAGAAAGGGAACTTTCCTACACTTTTGGTGGGAATGTAGGTTGGTGCAGACACCAGGGAAAACAGTATGGAGATTCCTCAGAAAACTAAAAATAGAATTATTGTAAGATCCTGGGCATTTATCCAGACAAAACTAGTTCAAAAAGATTCGCACATCTTTATGTTCATGGCAACACTAGTCACAATAGCCAAGACTGGGAAACAAATGTCCATCAACTGATGAGTGGATAAAGATGTGTCTGTTGTTATTATTTAGTTGCTAAGTCATTTCCAACTCTTCTGCAACCCCATGGACTGCAACCCACCAGCCTCCTCTGTCCATGGGATTTCCCAGGGAAGAATACTGGAGTAGGTTGCCATTTCCTTCTCCAGGGTATCTTCCCAAACCAGGGATGGAACTTTCATCTCCTGTATTGGCAAGCAGATTCTTTGTCACTGAGTCCTTGGGAAGCCCAATGATGTGGTGCATATATATACAGTGGAACATTATTCAGCTGTTAAAAAGAACAAAATAATGCCATTTGCAGGAACATGGATGAACCTAGAGATTATCAAACTTAAGTGAAGTCAGAAAGAGAAAGACAAATACTATATGATATCACTTACATGTGGAATCTACATATGACACAAATAAATCTATCTATGAAAATGAAACAGACTCACTGACATAGAGAGCAGACTGGTGGTTGCCTTAAAGAAGGGTTGTTGGAAGAGGGATGGAGTGGGAGCTTAGGGGTAGCAGATGTATATAGAATGGATATAGAATGGATAAACAACAAGGTCCTACTGCATAGCACAGAGAATTATTTTCAATGGTTTAAGATAAACAACGATGGAAAAACCATATTAAAAAATGAATGTATGTATATGTAACTCAATCACTTTGCCATACAATAGTAATTAACGCTGGAGAAGGAAATGGCAACCCACTCCAGTGTTCTTGCCTGGAGAATCCCAGGGACTGGGGAGCCTGGTGGGCTGCCATCTATGGGGTCGCACAGAGTTGGACACGACTGAAGTGACTTAGCAGCAGCAGCAGTAATTAACACAACCCTGTAAACCAACTATATTTCAATAAAAAATACTAAACTAAAAAAAAGTCAAATTTTTAGATCCTGAGATACTAATTCAGATTATTCTTATTCATTCTGCTATTGGTTTTCTTATTAATGGGATAAATATGTACATTCCAAAAAAGCATGCTCCTTCAAAAATGAAGAGGACTCTGGACAAGCACTTGAAAGCTATGCTATAAGGAGAATTTTAATATCAGAAATAATGATTAAATTAACTTCAAGATAGCTAATAATCCTGACCTTTTTATGAGTCCTGTAAACACTCAGTATTAATTCTTGTAAAAAAATTATATGTAAGAAAGGGAAAAAGCATAACAGAGCATTAAGTTGTCTGCTTCTTTCCCTTATATTTCTCTTTATTATTGCTTTGGCCACAGTACATAGTATGTGGGATCTTAGTTCCCTAACCGGGGATTGAACCTGACCCCCCCATGTTGGAAGGGCAGAGCCCTAACCAGCGGATAGCCCTGGAAGTTAGTCTTTGTGTTTCTTAACACATGGTGGAGGACTAACATCATGAACCCTTTTTCAGTGGCCTGTGGTTGCACAAGATTGAATGAAATAATCTTTACTTTTCAATCAATGCACATTTTGGGGTGACGTTTATGTGTACTTTTGAAAAATACATACTGTGTTTTAGGGTGCAGAGACACTTAGTTTACATACATAGTTACACAGTACTGTGTTATGTGTCACACTCTCTTCTGTCCTTCACACTGACCATTACTACATCTTCTACGGGACTCCCCATGTGTCTCAGTGCTAAAGAATCTGCCTGCCAATGCAGTAGATGCAAGAGACTCAGGTTAGATCCCTGGGTCAAGAAGATCCCCTGGAGGAGAAAGGCAACCCAATCCAGTATTCTTGCCTGGAAAATTTCCATGGACAGAGACAGAAGTCTGGAGGGCTACAGTCCATGGGGTTGCAGAGTCAGACGCGACTGTGTGACTGTGAGAGCACACACGTCTTTAAGGTCAGTTTACATTGCATCACGTTATCTGATCCATAGTATCTAACTGCTCTATAATCTCCATTGTGCATCCTCCACATTTTAGCTAGCCTTTCTCCTGGATGGAGTCCCAGTTTGCCTTCAAATCACTACCGCTAAAAAAGATGCTACAGTGGGTATCTTCTTACATATCCCTGAAGGAACCTCACATATCTATTTCAAGTCAGATCCTTCCAATTTACACTTCATAACAATCTTTGGCAAAGGGGAGATCTATTAGGGCTTCAAAATGTTTTTCATTAATTTGGTAACCTCAGTAACACTGAAAAAATCTATTTATGATAGCCTATGGAAAGTACAATTTACTTCCTGAAATAATTGATAGACTTTATTCATTCTACTCTAGCTCTCTCTAGAGTGATGAACTAATTTAGGCAAAAAAGAAAGAAAGAAAAGAGAGAAAAGAAAAATATTCTCTCTTTCCATTGCTTCTAATGAAAGAGAAATAAATCATACCTTCTCCCAAACCTACTTAGATTGACTTGACAACAAACATAATCCTTTTCACCTGTGATTATCTGGGAAATCAGTCCAAGTATCTATACACTGATCTGAATCAAATTTGGTGAATTGAATTCTTTTGAAATAAAGCATCAGTAGTACCTGAACAGTAGTATTTGAGATTCATATACCTTTCAGTAGGGCACATGTCTAATAGGTCAGTTCATTGTATTCATATTTATTAAATGAACTTTCACATCCTTGCATTGAATGACGTGCTACTGGAGTCCGGTTTGTTTATTTGAGTGTCTCTCTGTATTTGGAATTACTCTGCTAGCAAATATGAAAAAAACTGCTATGCAGAAATAATCTTTAAAAGATTAACAACAATTTAAAAATAAAAAACTTTCAGAGCACATATTAAAGACTCCATGTGCAGCCCCATGAAAACGTATCACGTAGTCATATCTGTTGTTGATCTGACTTCTGCACATTTTTAAGTGCTGAATGTCCAGAGCGATGCCTTGAATATCATGTTCCAATAAAATGACATTTAACATACTGTATTTTAAACAAATGGAAAATCCCATGGACGGAGGAGCCTGGTAGGCTGCAGTCCATGGGGTCGCTAAGAGTCAGACACAACTGAACGACTTCCTTTTCACTTTTCACTTTCATGCATTGGAGAAGGAAATGGCAACCCACTCCAGTATTCTTGCCTGGAGAATCCCAGGGACAGAGGAGCCTAGTGGGCTGCCGTCTATGGGGTCGCACAGAGTCGGACACGACTGAAGCGACTTAGCAGTAGCAGTAGCAGTAGGAAAACAAAGAACATTTTTTTAGTGACAACAAGCATCTGAAAGCACATAGGAGGTAAACAGAAACAAAATTTAACATGCACATTGGCATTTAACATACTCCTTCAATATGGGAGGTCACTTAATCACTTATTATTTTGGATGGAGGAAGGTTCATTTTAGGCAGTGCTCCATCTCCTGTGATTCCTTAAGCAATGGTCACCACATTTACTGAGCTAAAGAACTCTTTCCTCTCCAGAAATCTTGTTCTGGACAAGTAATTATAAGTGAGTAGGAGTAAAGCTGCTCTAGTGGGAAGAGGAAGCATCTGTTTGAACCTGCGATCATTCCTTCTCTGTCCCCCGCCAATACTTCTGAGGAAGTGTTTGGGCTCTGGAAGAACTAGTTTGGAAAGCACTGATTCTAAACAGTAAAGACCTAAAAGAGCTTCCCTGTTGGCTCAGATAGTAAATGCCTGTAACGCGGGAGACGCAGGTTTGATTCCTGGGTCAGGAAGATCCCCTGAAGGACGAAATGGCAACCCACTCCAGTATTCTTGCCTGGAGAATTCCATGGACAGAGGAGCCTGGCAGGCTACAGTCCATAGGGTCACAAAGAATCATACATGACTGAGCAAGACCTAAAAGGAGAAAGAAACACAACCCTTTGTACTTGTTTGCACTAATTAAAAGCAGAATGAATCTCAATGAGTTTGAGAGTAGAGGAAGCTGAAAGGGTTATCTCTGCCCTTGAGTCTAATGCAGACTCAAGAAGCTCCTATTTTAAGCTTAATTGCACTAATCTTTTTTTTTTTTTTCCAGTGTACTACAATCTCCCCCACCCCCAACGGGGTCCTGCCAAACTGAATGTAGGACAGCACAGACTTGACTTTGTCATGCGCCGGGTAGCAAACCACTGACAGAGGATGGCTTTCAAAGCTGTTAAATACAGTGAATATTTTCTCACTTTATCCTCATTACCACGAAGGTAGGTGTGATCCACTCCATTTTACTAAAGAGGAAACTAAAGTTTGAAAGGAGGGGAATACTTTGTGGTCATATTTATTAATAGTAATATTCAATGTGGTAATGTTGAATATTTCATTATGCAGAATAGCCCTTTTTGTACTCGTACTCTCATTCATAGGCAAAATACGAAATGTTTTTCCAATTTGGGGAACCTTCAAAAGTAGGTTTTACTGATGGAATTCGTATAAACAAATATGTCAGGAATCACGAAGAAAAACAGTATTTTATTGGCTTATTCAAAAAACACAATACTTATTTTCAAAGGGAAATAACAGATAAACGTTGTTTATATAAGGGCAATTCAGAATGACTTGGCAGCAGTCATGTTTGTTGATAAAGCTGAAATGAACTTTCACTTAGATATACTTTGAAGCCCAGTTTCTGGCCCGGTTCCAAGGGTGGAGTGAGGGAGAAATCTGTCAGCAGTTGGTCCTGATTGTATGCAGAGTCCTACACTGCAGACAGAAGACACCACTTTTCCTTCCTTGCACAGATCCAAGGAGAGCTAAGGTGTATTTCTACTATTTATAACATTTCTGAAATTTTCTCTTCCCTTCAGATCGACAAGCAAGGGGACAACAGCTGTGATGGTACTATTTAAAGATCTTAATGTGCTTTCCACTGACACAAACTTGATACCAATGTCCTTAATTAGGCCAGGGAGACTGTCACCCACGTTATTCTCAGTGTCATCTCTAGAGATTAGTTCATTTTTTGGTAGGGCAGGTTTTAAACACATCCTATAGACATGTAAATGACACATATGTCTGCCCAAAGTCCATTTTCCATCAGCTTGCTGACAGCCCCACAGTTCTGGGATTTTGCTCATATTCAACAGAAAATCTGACAACCTGTAGTTTTAATAAATGCACAGTGATTCTTTAAGAAAGGGATAAGAAGAAGGTGCATATGTACTAAGTTGCTTCAGTCCTGTCCAGCTCCGTGTGACGCTATGGACTGGAGCTCTCCAGGCACCTCTGTCCATGGGATTCTCCAGGCAAGAATACTGGAGTGGGTTGCCACGCTCTCCTCCAGCGGATCTTCCCAATCCAGGGACTGAAACTACTTCCCTTACATCTCCTGCATTGGCAGGCAAGTTCTTTATCACTAGCGCTCTCTGGGAAACCTGTAAGAAGTACAGTAGACAGCATTTCTCAAACATATTTGATTTCAGAATCCTAGAGGCTAGAGGCCGCTTATTTTGTTTTGCCTCAGAACTTAGTACCATTTGGGATATGTGAGGAATCTAACTAATGAAAAGCTAAAGGAAAAAGGCATTAATTAAACTGATCTACTTCTACAGTGGTTCTCAATCTTGGTTGCATGATAGAATCAACTAGAAAGATTTAAAAAATATTAATTCCCAGTCTGCACAAGCCCAACTAAATAAAAATCTCTATAGTTTACATAGGAGGCAATTTGCAAGTCCCTCTAGTATTGCCAGCATTAAAGATTATTGAACTAAAGCAATCATTTATATTTTTAAAAAATGAAGACATATTTAGACTTACTTGAGAGTTAAGCTGGAAAATAATCTGCCTGCAATGCAGGAGACCCCAGTTCAATTTCTGGGTTGGGAAGATCTACTAGAGAAGGGAGAGGCTACCCACTCCAGTATTCTTGGGCTTCCCTTGTGGCTCAGCTAGTAAAGAATCCACCTGCAATGTGGGACACCTGGGTTCGACCTCTGGGTTGGGAAGCTCCCCTGGAGAAGGGAAAGGCTACCTCCTCCAGTATTCTGGCCTGGAGAATTCCATAGATGGTATAGTCATGGCGTCGCCAAAAGTCGGACATGACTGAGCGACTTTCACACTTTAGAATGCAAGAGTTTATTACCCAGTGGTAGACAGAACTGCTGGCCCTTATCGAGTTCAAATGCCATGTGCAGGCATAATGTAGTATGTCTCCTTTATAACTTTACACAACTGAGTGTGGTTCAAAGGTCTAGACATTTATTAGAGATGCACATTCAAGACTGGGGGAAGTCGATGTATAATTTCAGCTATAGGAAAATCTTTTGAAGTTAGGAGTTCACTGCTCTTGGGATCTGGTTTTACACTAGAAAATGAAATGAGTACCATGTTAAGAAGAAGACAGGAACATTGTCTCCCAAATTTATGTGGTGAGCTTCCCAAGATGATTCACAGATATTCATCTTAGTTCATTCTTTTCATCTGACACCTAGTTTCATTTCACGGGGTAGTTTTTCACATATGCTTTCTTTCTTTGGTACTACACAGAATTTTTCATCCTATGTAAGGAAATTGTAACAGAAGGCAATACAGCCAAATATTGAGGGGTAAAGGAATCTGGTGATTGGCAGCTGGTAACTGAGAAATTTAGGCAGCAGAATACTGTTTCCAACATGGAGCTTCACACAGTTCAACCAGTCACACTGGATCCATTCTAAGCAGAATATCCCTAACTTGTATGTGGGATTCATGTGCTTCTCTTTAATGCTTAGTTTAATTTTTCTCATGTGTTTCTTCTCTTCAATCTTATCTAACACTTATTGGTAACTGGAGACAGGTTGGAGAGAAGCAGGCTGGTAGATTCTTCTTGGAAGATATAAGGATACTTGCTGACCTTAAAAACCACATCCCTGATAAGACTTTGCTATACAAACTTCTGATGTAGGAAGGCAGGAACCCTTTAGTCTGACTACTGGTTCTTTCCACACTATAAAGATGCCCAATAAAAAACATTTCCTTCTCTACCAAAAGCACTCTCTTTTCCACCCAGGGATTGGACCCGGGTCTCCTGCACTGCAGGCAGATTCTTTACTGACTGAGCTATGAGGGAAGCCTTTTCCTAAACATCTTCCCCAAATAGCTAACGCTAAAAAATAGTTAACACTTATTTGCATATTCACACTTACCAGGAACTAAGTACTATATATGTATTTAATTCATCAAATTATGATAAGAAAACCAAGAGGAGAAACACAGCATTTTTAAAAACAAATTTTACATTTTAGAACACTTTTCAGTTCAGTTCAGTTCAGGCTCAGTCGTGTCCGACTCTTCGCGACCCCATGAGTTGCAGCACGCCAGGCCTCCCTGTCTATCACCAACTCCCAGAGTTCACTCAGACTCATGTCCATCGAGTCAGTGATGCCATCCAGCCATCTCATCCTCTGTCGTCCCCTTCTCCTCCTGCCCCCAATCCCTCCCAGCATCAGAGTCTTTTCCAATGAGTCAACTCTTCGCATGAGGTGGCCAAAGTACTGGAGTTTCAGCTTTAGCATCACTCCTTCCAAAGAAATCCAGGGCTGATCTCCTTCAGAATGGACTGGTTGGATGTCCTTGCAGGCCAAGGGACTCTCAAGAGTCTTCTCCAACACCACAGTTCAGAACACTTTTACATTTACACAAAAACTGTGAGAGTTCCCATATACCCTAAGCCCAGAAGTAATATGAACATTAAAATTAGCATCTTACATTAGTATGGTTACAGTTAAGGAACGAATACATTATTCTCAACTAAAGTCCACACTTCATTCAAATTTCCTTAGTTCTTAATGTCCTTTCACTGTTCTGAACATGAGACTTTTAAAGTAATTTCCAAGATTATACTATAGTTGTTGACAGAACTTGTCTTTAAACTCAGATTAACTCTGGAGGCCCAAACTTTTAAGTACTTCTTTATAATGGCTTGGGAGAGAAAGGTTTCCTCATTAAATCAGACATTTTGAGAAGAAACTACACCAATTAAATAGGGAAAAAAGGATCTCTGCTATAGTTATAGGAAAGTCAGTACAATTGGAGAAAGATCCTGATGTTGTGGAAAGCTTGTCTGTGTCATTTGTGGTCAAATACACCAAGTCAAGCTCCGTCATTTGTAAGTGGTGGGATTTAGTTTCCTTTTTGGAAAATGGGTATAATACTTATATTTAAGGGTTATCGAGAGGATTTTTGTAAAGGAAAAGGAACTAGTATTCATTGACATCTTCTCTGTGCCTGATGTTAAAGTACTTAAAGGGCAATTTTTTCCCACTTCTTTCCTCTCTTTTATATCTCAACCCAAATGTGTCTATATTCACTATTTGTAAAGAAACATTTCATCACTGAAAGGTGATAAAATGTAGGAATGGCCTCACAAGTGCAAAACTGTGATATTTCTCTTTGCATTCAGGAAGCTGATTGGCCACCATCCTGCATGATTTTCTTATTGTTGGCTTTCTGACAGTATCACAAGGCTCGGTCCAAATGAGCATTTAAGGTCATTTCAGTTTGGTTTTTGTAATGTGCTATCTCCCTACCTCAGTTTCAGGATATTTAAATAACTGATATACAAACCACAGAAAAATGATTTTCTTCACAAAAATTAACTCAATATTTTGAGGCTTCCTTCCAAGAGCTGGTCTGGTTTTCCAAATAGGAGTTGGCTCCCTGTGTGTTCCTACTGCTTCCTGGTGGAGCATCGGGAACAGGGACTTCATCTCGCACACAAACAACAAGGCTTTGGCAACAGAAGGAAAATGTCTGTCCAGCTAGGAAAAAACATTCACACACCCACTCATGCTCATGCCATCCACTTCCAAAAGTCTGGCAGATCTTGGGAGCTGCCTTTAGAACTGTCATCATGTTCTGCTATGGATACTGAGGCGAGGATACATACATATTCAGCAGTATCTCAAGCCCAGCAAGCTGCTCTTCCATTGCTATCCTATTACTTTACTTTTCTTCCCTACTCTGTTACTGCTTCTATCTCTCCTAATATGTCTACGCTATGAATGTTCTAAGATGACCTTTTAATTACTTTAACTAAAATGTACAGAATCTACCATAGCCATGAAAAAGATTTTGCAGCTTGAATGTTTTAAAATCTTGTTGGAATGCAGTTATCTTATTAACTACAAAAAAGGTACAGTCTAATTTAAATGTATATATAATCAAATTAATTTTTTTTCAAAAAAAATACATATAAACAGAAGCCTAATTTAGAAATATGAATTCTTTTCCGCTTAGGATACTAGCTATTTCATTTCCACATGAAGGAAAACTTATCTGTACCATATATCAATGGATTTATAAAATCAAATTATATGAATATAAGGCTCAAAAGGGACCATGAAATGTGAAATTCATCCAGAAATAGCTTAACTATTCCAAATAATATTGTTGAAAATTGCCAGAAAAGAGATTTTATGACTTTCTGTACCAATGTGATATATTTTCTAAAATCCCCTCATCTCGTGTTCACATCTCAAGAGAAATAGAGGATTATCATTTCCCATTAACATCCCAACAGGCTTACACCAGCTCTGCAAAAGTAGACATGTAACTTACATGAAATTTGACTGCCAATGTGAGTTAAGATGGGTAAGAATAGATACCAAGAATCTCTATACATCTTAGTAACAGATTAGCCTGTGTGTGTGCATGCTCAGTTCATGTCTGACTCTCTGAAACCCCATGGACTGTAACCTGCCAGGCTCCTGTATCCATGGAATTTTCCAGGCAAGAATACTGGAGTGGGTTGCCATGCCCTCCTCCAGGGGATCTTCCTGACCCAGGGATCGAGCACACATCTCCTCTGTTTCCTGTATTGGCAGGCAGATTCTTTACCACTAGTGCCTCCTGGGGAGCCCCCCTTACAGATTAGCCTAGCAGTCGAGAGTATGAGCTCTGGACATACCCAATATGATTTGTCTGGTACTACTACTTTTTTTAAGGGACTTCCCTGCTGGCTCAGACAATAAAGAATCTGCCTGCAATGTGGGAGACCTAGGTTTGATCCCTGGGTTGGGAAGATCTCCTGGAGAAGGAAATGACAACCCACTCCAGTATTCTTGCCTGGAGAATCCCATGGACAGAGGAGCTGGGCAGGTTGCAGTCCATGGGGTCGCAAAGATTCGGATGACCCCATGGCGCTATAGTTTTTAAAAACTATATGATCTTGGACAATTACTTATCTTGTCTCTCTGTTTTTGCATCTTTGATTAGGGTAATAATATGATTTGTCTTATCAAGTTACAACAGATGAATTAATATATTTTAGGGTGATAGAAACATAATAAATAAGACTTTTATTATTTCCTATGTGGTAGACAATGTACTTCTAGAAATAATTTTGAAGTCTTCACCTAATTTCCCGATATATCACTCATGAACCATTATTACTGCCATTTTATGGATGAAAAAATTGTAAAGTGGAATTAGAAGACTTCCCAAGAGGACTCAAGTGGAATTAGAAAACAGCCCACGAGGACTCCATCAGATAGTGAAAGAGTAGAGAGCTGAATTCAAGGTTCCTCACTTCAGAGCCTATTTCAACAGTCTTCCTCCATGATACAATAACACTACCTCTCCCTAGTAATGACAGCATTGAGAGTTATTCAAAATACCATCTGAATGTGGCTTAATTTTCTTCTATACTAATTTAAACGTTTTTGTGGAAACTACTGAATAAACTAATTCAGCTGAATTTTTCAATGAGAATTTTAGACTTTTTTCCAAGATGTGTAAAGTACCTTAAAATGAAAACCAACTACTAGGTCTTTCTTCTTTTGTTTTCCCTGTTTACACATTTACATAGCAAGCATTTGTTAAGTACTACTATATAAATAATGTTGGCAGTAAAGTGAAGATAAAACAGTATTACTGCCGAGTGCCACTTCTAAGGTATTATCAAAGTAGAAGAGATGAGACAACTCCTCATTCTATGTATAAAATAATCAACACAATTAACCACTAACATGAGTAACACAGGAAAGAAAATGCTAAATAAGCTACTATGGTTTTAGAGGGCTCAATGAAGAAGGAAGTCTCAAGCTAGGAATCAAGTAATAAAATTTACTGCAAAGATACAAGGCCTTTCAGACCAGTGATACAGTGTGAAAGGCATGGGCGGGCAGAATCTTGTATAGCTTAACTCGAAAAAAATGAGAAAACAATCTCATTGGAGAAAAAACTGAGTTGAGGAGATACGTGAGGTGGAACTGGAGAGACTATTTAAAAAGTATATTATGACCAACCTTGGATGATGAATTGCAACATTTACATTTTATCCAATAGGCATGTTGGGTGTGCTGACAGTTTTTGAGCCAGGAATATTAAGTGATGAAATCAATATTTTAGAGAGATTTCAAAATGAATTTGAGTTTAATATTAAGCTACTTTAATCCCTTTTCTCTCATCTAAACTTAGAGGAGGAGAAATGGGGATAGGATTATGCAAATACCACCAGTCTCAGGGGAGTAAGAAAATGCCAACTTCCAATCTAAAATTTTAGTGCATAATGGTTTAGAAGAAGAGCTAATGGAGCTCACGGAAACATTTCTGATGGCAGGTGACAGAAGGCTAAAGCACTGTGTGCACTGGAAATACCCTGAAGGAACAGCAAAATCTGTGGAGGCGAATGTCAGAAACAGTCACACAAACGTCACCAAAAGGCTACTTTTTCAATGAGTGAAATTATTAGATTGCTTTGATGATAAACATTTCAGGCTTCCCAGGTGGCTCAGCGGTAAAGAATCTGCCTGCCAATACAGGAGACCCGAGAGATGCAGGTTCAATCCCTGGGTTGGGAAGATCCCCCGGGGAAAATAAAATAGCAACTCACTCCAATATTCTTGCCTGGGAAATCACATGGACAGAGGAGCCTGGCAGGCTATAGTCCATGCGGTTGTAAAGAATTGGACACATCTGAGTACACACACACACACACACACACACACACACGATAAATTTTTCAATACTACAAGCATCCAGATTAAAAAAAAAAAAAAGTTCATCTGCCAGAAAACAATGGTGTCATGGTTTTGATTTGTGGCAAAATTCTATGAGCAGCCAAATTTATTTATGTGCAAGGTGAGGAAGTAGACATCACCAGATATACAAGGGATGAGGAAGGCTGCCACTCACACATTTATCTGGTAAAGATGGTCCAAATACCTGTTATGGTAGATTGGAAAATAATGCAATTACCCAATATTCAATATATTACAGAACTAATTATTACAGTAATCAATATAGTATAGTAATGGCATGAAAACAGACACACAGATCCTTAACATAAGGAGCCCAGAAATAAACCATTACATATATAGTCAGTTTTTGAAAAAAGAACCAGGAATATGCAATGGGGAAAGGATATTTCCTTTATTAAATGGTGATGGAGAAATTGGATAGTGCCACATGCAAAATAAACCAGACCCTATCTTATATGACACATAAAAATCAACTCAAAATAGATTATAGTGTTGAAATAAAGACATGAAACCTTGAAACTCCTATGAGAAAACATATGTGTAATAAGCTAATTAACATTGGTCTTAGGAATGATTTGGGGGGGGGATTTGGCATGAAAATCAAAGCCAAAAAAAAGTAAAAATAAACAAACAGTACTACTTTAAAACAAAAAATTTCTGCACAGCAAAAAAAGAAAAAACATCAACAAAATGAAAAGACAACCTATGGTATGCGAGAAAACATTTGTGAACCATATATCTGATAAGGAGTTAATATCTAAAATATAAAATGAACACATATAATTCAATAGCAAAAAAAAAATCAGTTAAAAAGTGGGCAAAGGACCTGAATAAACATTTTTCCAAAGAAGGCATACAGATGGCCAACAGGTACATGAAAAGGTGCTCAACACCATTAATCGCCAGTGAAATGTAAATCAAAAGCACACTGAGACATCACCTATCATCTATTAGGATGACTATCATCAAAGGAACAAGAGTTAAGAAATACTTATGAGGATGTGGAGAAAAAGGAACCCCCGTACACCGTTGGTGAGAATGTCAACTGCTACAGCCATTGTGGAAAACAGTATGGAGTTTCTTTAAGAAAATAAAAATAGATCCTTCTGTCTATAGAATTCAGAAATCCCTCTCCTGGGTATATATCCAAAGGGAACAAAACCACGTCTCCAAAAGATATCTGTAGCCCCATATTAAGTGCAGGATTGTTCACACACTAGACATATTATTCAGCCATTAAAAAGATGGAAATTCTGTCTTGGCCACATGGACGAATCTAGAGGATATTATGCTTAGTGAAATGAGGTAGAAAAAGGCAAGTACTGCATGACTTTTCACCTGTGTGGAATATGATGGAAAATAAGTCAAACTTACAGAAAGTAGAAAAGTGGATGCCAGGGGCTATGGGCTGGGGGGAAGTAAGGACAACTAAGTAAAATAGTAAAGACTTTCAGTTATAAGATTAATACAGTATAATGGGTCTAATATATAGCATGGCAACTGTAGTTGATACCACTGTATTGTTAGATTAAAATTTGTTAAGAAAGTTAGAACATAAATGTTCCTGCTGGAAAAAAAAGGTAAATATGTAATGTGATAAATTTGATAATTAAACTTGAAGTGTGAAATCCTTCCACCATGTATATGTAATATATCAAGTCATAGTGTCATAAACTTGAAATATCTTAAAAATGTATTTATCATTTAAATTTCAATAAAGCTAAAAATAAAATATCCATATTACTAAAAAACTGTGCAGAGAAAACATAACATGCTTAAATAGCAAAAGACAAGAGGGGAAAAAGCCTACATCCAAAAAAAAAAAAAAAAAACAGAAAGCAAAGAGGATGACATAATTAAGTCCAAACTTAGATACTAACTGTAAAAATACATGAATAAGTTTTAAATTTTTGGTTGAAATTTGAGAAAAATAAAAACCTGGCATTTGTTATTTCACAAATATATTTATAAGATAATGATAGACAAAGAACTGCCTTATGATCCAGCAATCCCACTGCTGGGCATACTCACTGAGGAAACCAGAATTGAAAGAGACACGTGTACCCCAATGTTCATCGCAGCACTGTTTATAATAGCCAGGACATGGAAGCAACCTAGATGTCCATCAGCAGATGAATGGATAAGAAAGCTGTGGTACATATACACAATGGAGTATTACTCAGCCATTAAAAAGAATACATTTGAATCAGTTCTAATCAGGTGGATGAAACTGGAGCCTATTATACAGAGTGAAGTAAGCCAGAAGGAAAAACACCAATACAGTATACTAACGCATATATATGGAATTTAGAAAGATGGTAACAATAACCCTGTATACGAGACAGCAAAAGAGACAGTGATGTATAGAACAGTCTTATGGACTCTGAGGGAGAGGGAGAGGGTGGGAAGATTTGGGAGAATAGCATTGAAACATGTAAAATATCATGTATGAAACGAGATGCCAGTCCAGGTTCGATGCACGATACTGGATGCTTGGGGCTAGTGCACTGGGACGACCCAGAGGGATGGTATGGGGAGGGAGGAGGGAGGAGGGTTCAGGATGGGGAACACATGTATACCTGTGGTGGATTCATTTTGATATTTGGCAAGACTAATACAATTATGTAAAGTTTAAAAATAAAATAAAATTAAAAGAAAAAAAAAAAGAATGAACAGGTAAATGTAACCAAACAAAAGAACAGGCAGGCATTACTAACATCACTGAAATAATTATAGTGTAAGTAATTACAACAATTTAACATGCTAGTAAGGTTATGCTCAAAATCCTTCAAGCTAGGCTTTAAAGCAATGTGGTGATGATAGCATATCAAAATTCCAGTGGATATGCTTTTCATAGCTCTCCTCACATTATATAGTTATCTTACTTCCCTTCACCCAAGACTGAGAAATTAACACTCTTGCCTCACTGAGTGTTGTAGTGCTTGCCTGGCTCTATCCCCATTTCCCCTCCTATAACCAAGTTTAGATGGGAAGAAAGGGGTGAAAATAATTTGTATTAAACCTAAAACCATTAAGAAATTCTTGAATTTCAATGAGACTACTAGGAAATATATGTATTTATTCTTCATCAACCAAATAATTTGCTTGCTTACAGAAAATAAACCAGGCTAAAGTTGACAAAGTTGGACTTCTTACATATCTACAGTTTTCATGGAGAAATTAACACGTGCAGCAATAAAACATACTTACTGGCAGCTATTCTGAAAAATAACCATATATGAAAAATTTTGGTGAAATGTGTGGCACTGTTTCACATTTATAGAAATCTCTTTGATGTCATTACCAAAGATAGTTGTATTCTTACATTTTTTTTTCTGCAGCCAATTTATAGAGTATTTTTTCATTGTTGAAGTATATAAAGAAAATCTGTTTTTTTTTCCACAGATAATAATTGGAAAAGGGAGGAGAATTTCCAGATAATTGCAAATATTCTTCTTTGATACTGTACCAAAACCAGACAAGTATTAGTTTCTTAAAAGTTATTTGAAATATAAAACTTGAAATCACACAAATCAACTTTTCTTACCTCATCACATTAAAATCACTAGTTTTTCTTACACTTTACTCATATGTGATTTTGATTTTTTAATCACATATTCATCATTCTGGATACAGATCATTGACATAGACTGCTCCTCCAAAGGCTGGCATATTTCATTATGCATTATCGAAAGGTCACATTCATTAATGTCCTCACCAATTTCATCACAAAAGTGTTTAAAGTACTGGGAAATGACAGAATTCATGATGGTAAATAAAAGTTTTCCAAAACCCTCACTTTCTTTTGACAGCTCTAATTTTATCACAATTACTGTTCGTTGTTTTTCTCAAAATGCCAGGTTCATTTTATTCCTTTTCCAGGAAACATTTGCCCAATGTCCAAGTCTGAAGAATCATAGTTTGTCAGTCAATCATTATTTTGAGTAAAGATAATGTTCCATGGTGGCATTTAAGGTCATTCAGAAGGAACACTAGAATTATAATCAGCCTTAAAGAGTGAAAAGAGCATCTGAGGCAGAGGGCTGTGAAAGACAGAACTGCACTGAAGTGTGTGGTATCCTGTGGGGCCTGTATTTATACTATTTTATCTGAAGCACGGGATAATTGATAAGAACAAAGTTGGAAGGAGGTGGAGGTAGAGGAGATTTTGTGGACAATTATAGAATCTTGAATGCTACATTAAAAATATAATCTGCTATTCTAGAAGTCTAAAAGTCTTTTTGATAACTAGAAACATTTTTTCCCCTTTGGCTGTTACTGGCTTCTCTAAACAGAGATAAACAGAATCAGCACACATCTCACCTGTAGTCTTTTCAGACTTTTCAGGTAGTTTTCAGAAACAGCTATTTAGACTCAACTTCCTTCAGTTACTTATAATGGAACACGGAGGCTTTCCCGTCTATAGCTTGTTCTGGAAATCAGTGCCTACATTCTTACTTAAATGCTAAGAAGCTTTCTCAATAGTTTTTCAACATTAATATTTAGCTTTTACATTGCCTTAACAAGATGAGTTGAAGATAAAGAAAATATCAAAGTGTGCAAAAAAAATTCTTCACTGTTTAAAGTATTTCTAACTCAATCTAAACTCCCAACAGCTAAAATGTTTTCTTTTTGTGATTGTTGGATCAGATAGGAGTTTTATCCAAACTATTTATTCTAATCAGCAGTTGGAGGAGAAGAATGTTAAATAAACGATCTTATTTTGATTCTTTCGCTGGATGTTTACCAGGCTGTTGACAAAACCCAGAGAATGTTTAATGACTTGATGGGGGAACTTGAAACAGAAGTGGGAAGTGAGCTCAAGGAGACTCACTCATTTTTTTTTTTTTTCAGTGCAACAAAAGGAAAATGATGACAGGCCACCTCTTGGTACCCAGTTTGAATTAGAAAATTCATCATGCTCCTTGTCGAGAGTTCAATTCTCTCACATGGAATTGAATAAACATTCTCAATGAAAGCCAGAAAGACACAGATAAAATTCAGATGTCTTTAAAAAGAAACTACACAGGGTATCGAAAGGGCTAGGCTCTCCAAATGCTCACACATGGACTTATGCAAGGTTGCTCACGTTGTGCCAAGAATTCAGGCCTGTGGCTTCGGCACTGCATTATGACTGAAACACTATGGTCACAGACTTAAGAGAGTTATCTCCTAGGAATGCGGTGATAAATAAGCTGCGATAATATTAACCAAGGAAACAGTTTAGATGCATATCCATTAAAGGAATTACCGGGGTTATTTAACTTTAAATCCTTATTAATCTTTTTATATCTTGGGTAATACTAATTCCCTAAAGTATGCTATTTAAAGCTTAGGGAAAATGCATCCTCAAGGACCTAGTGCCAGCAAAGAAGCTGTTTTCAACATCTGGGAATAAAAATCACCACTAAATATAGATCATTGGGTCAACTTGCTTTGGGAAATGGTGAAATTCAAAAACGTGAGTTACAACATTTGCATGGGCTTGCTGGCTTCGGGGTAACTAATTCAGAGTCTACTCCTGGATCTGCAGGCTGGCTGAAAAAGTACAGATGTGACTGGTACATCATTTTCCTAGTCGCCAGCAGAAGTATGAAAATATATTAGTGGACCAATCATTTGCCTCACTGTCTTCCTGATTTATTTCATTTTCTCTCATTGATACAAAATCCAACCAAAATTTAGTTATTCAGAGAATGAGATGGTTAGATAGCATCACCAACTCAGTGGACATGAATTCAAGCAAACTCGGAGTCAGTGAAGGACATGGGAGCCTGGCGTGCGGCAGTCCATACAGTAGCATAGAGTTGGAAACGACTCAGCAACTGAACAACAACAACACCTTGAATATCTAATATTTCCTATCTAATAATCTTATCCATTATCACATAGAACTTAAAATGTGTATTGAGATGCTGCTCTCTTTTTAAAGCAATTAAAGCCAAGACTGTATTTCTTTAGACCAAGGATGTGAGCATTATCTTGATGCCACTCCAAATGTTCTTGTCAATTATTTAATAATGACACTTCAATCCTCTTTTTTTTTAAATCAGCTGTCATTTTTGTTGTTGTTCATTCACTAAGTCACCAACTCTTTGCAACCCCATGGACTATAGTGTGTCAGGCTCCTCTGTCATTCACTATCCCCTGGAATTTGTTCAAATTCATGTCCATTTAGTCAGTGATGCTATTTTGATAGCATCACTATTTAATAACAATTTAATCTTTCGCAGCACCAGGGTCTTTTCCAATGAGTCAGCTCTTTGCATCAAGTGGTCAAAGTACTGGAGCTTCAGCTTCAGCAACAGTTCTTCCAATGAATATTCAAGGTTGGTTTCCTTTAGGATTAAGTGGTTTGATCTCCTTGCAATCCAAGGGACTCACAAGAGTCTTCTCTAGCACCACAATTCAAAAGCATTAATAAAGAGTTGGCCACAACTTAGCAACTAAACAACAGCTATCATTTAATCACCTTTTAATGTATCATAGATTTTGTTCACTATTACTCAATGTTTCCTTTTACTATTCATCTAAGCTGTGAAGAAGGCTGAGCGCCGAAGAATTGATGCTTTTGAACTGTGGTGTTGGAGAAGACTCTTGAGAGTCCCTTGGACTACAAGGAGATCCAACCAGTCCATTCTGAAGGAGATCAGTCCTGGGATTTCTTTGGAAGGAATGATGCTAAAGCTGAAACTCCAGTACTCTGGCCACCTCATGCGAAGAGTTGACTCATTGGAAAAGACTCTGATGCTGGGAGGGATTGGGGGCAGGAGGAGAAGGGGACGACAGAGGATGAGATGGCTGGATGGCATCACTGACTCGATGGACGTGAGTCTGAGTGAACTCCGGGAGTTGGTGATGGACAGGGAGGCCTGGTGTGCTGCGATTCATGGGGTCGCAAAGAGTCGAACGTAACTGAGCGGCCGAACTGAACTGAACTGAACTGAAGCTTCTCTGAAGAATGGTCAACTACCCTTACTTACCATTCATTCCTAATCGACTGCAATATTGCCCCAACCCAACAACAACTCAACCAGAATTCTGCTCATTAAAAATAATGACTTCCTCACTGCCCAATCCAGTGATGATCTGCTGTACTGTGCACATTTTGTTATTCACTCCAACCTGACATTTGTTGAAATGATTTTTGGATCCATTTGTTTCTCATTCACTTTTTCTTCTCTGTCTCCCCTATGGGACACTTGTTTTACTCCACCAACCTCTCAATCCTGAGAACCTCCAGGGTTATATTACCTGCTCACTAATTTTCCCACTCTGTATCTGTTCTCTAGTTGATAATCTGTGTTCTCACCCCTGCCCCCTCCATCTCTCACCCCACCACACGCTGCCAGTCAAAATTCCTCTGTTAAACAATAGCAACGTCTTCTTATCCAGTTGCATCCTGTGTCTATCCTTTTGGCTTTAACATAAATAACTAATATTCGGAAAGTCAACTTTTCCACTGACGTATCTTCTTCCATTGTGCACTGGCTCTATTGATTGCACCACTTGTCTTAGAAACTCAGAGAGGTTTTAGTTTCTACCATCCCAATTCCAACCAATCTTACACTCCTGGCAGTTTTATATCTTAAGTATTTGTTTAATCTCTCCTTTTCCTCCTATTCCAACCACAACTTTCCTAGATTGGGCTTCATTATCTTTTTCTTGGATGATTCTAACAATCTATTTGGTTTTCTGCTTCCAGTACTGGGTTTTTGTTTGTTTGTTTATTTCCAAATTATCCACTATATTGTAGTCAGCAAAGTCTGAAACAAAAAAATCTAATCTCCTTCTACCACGCCTAACGGCTCTTACTTTATCTATAGAGCTGATGGTAAAACAAGGTACTAGCACCTAAATAATACAGAATATTTAAGTACTTAAAGTTAGGAGTTTGGGTTTATTTCTAAATAACAGAAAAACCAAAAATGATACCACAGAGTTGCTTACATGAGGGAGAATTAAATTTCTGTTCCACATGGAAAAAGTCTGGATTAGGGAGATTTAGGCTGATATGGAAGTTTCACAATATCATTAATGACCAGCAATTATTTTTTTCTTGCTCCACCATGTTTAGCACAAGATTCCCATTCCCAAGATCTCTTTATGATCGAAGATGGTTGCCAGTGCTCCAGCCATACTATCTGTTCCAGAGGGCAGAAAGAGAAGATACAGAGTAAGGTGGGGAAAGGAAAAGCATCTCAAACAACTTTTAAGTATTGTTTTTCTCAAAGTGACACCCGACAGTAACAGAAACAAAATAAGTATTTAATAAATGGGCCCCAAATGCTGAGATATTCTTATTTATTTTATTATTTAGATTTATTCTATCATATTATTTCTGTTCTAGTAGCTTAATTATAATATAATATTTTATTTATATTCTATCACAGATTTTTCAATAGTAATCTTTTCTCAGTTATTAGCTATATTACTCCCTTGGAGAATCATTTTGAAGATTAAACGGCATTATGTAAAATGACAAAACAATGCATGACCCTTAGAAGACACTAAACTAATCATATTTTATGTGTTAATCATGTGTTAATTCTCATTTATAAGAAATGAATAGGCAAATCTTAACATGGAAGTTATTTTAAGAATGATCTACTCTGGGTTATTTAAAAGATTTAATAATTTTGCAGTTATTGGACCCTCTGAGTTCTTTTTTCCCCTAGATTCAAAGGCTTCCCTAGACATACAGTATCAGGAAAAGGAAACGGAACAAACAGTAAGATGGAAATGAACACTGGGGCATCAGAAGAGAAGTGAACAAGTAGTCAACTGTAACATTCTAGAATAAAAAGCTACTAATGTTCAAGGAAAAAAAAAAAAACTTCTTCAGTGGTACCCAGTGAAGAAGCCTAGGACAAAGTAAAGGAAATATAAAAACAAAGCAACCCAAACTCCCTGCTCAAAGTGAACACTTTCAATAAGAACTTGAGAATCTATTCGATACAGTCTTCTACAAATTGTACATGCTCTACATCACTTAATGATATTTTCTATTAATAGGATATAAATGTATCCTTTCTAACATAAAGGGGCATAAATTACATTTATCAAATATTAATTTATAGCACTTCCAGTTTTCTTTACTCACTGAACTCATATTTGTGTCTACTTTGTCCAAATAGAGCCTCCATTATAAGTTTATTGTGAAGAATAGCATGATTAGAAATATATGATGAGAGGAACAAATTACAAATACAAAATGACTAATACATTGCCAAGTACATTTTAAAATCTCAGTAAGTAGCTGTTATAACAAATCTACCTCACATTACTATTTATCTATTTGCTTTTTAAGAAAAATGTTTCATAGAATGCTTTTATAATAAGATCTTGAGTGGGACTTTTTCAGTTGGTCTGGATTTTATCACTAGAATTGAAAATTAGGGACAAATTGCTGGTCCTGGCGCATTCTAAAAAGAACCAGATGTCTTAGAAAATATACATACAGTGCAGTATTTAAGGGTTAAATGATTCATTATCTCCAACTTTCAGGTGATAGATAGATGATGATGATAAAATAAAATGTAAACAACCTGTAATTGTGGACAGTTAGCAGTTTCCTTCTAATATTGCTTAAATTGTCAGGAAGTTAGGAAGTATATCTAAATTAAAAATCATCAAAATTGTGAAACTACTTTAAAAATTTAAATTGCTTTAAAAATTCAGATCTCTTACAATCTTCTTAGGAAAATACCAAATTCACTCTGCCACCCCTAAACCACCTTTCATCACTATCTTCCCAGTAAGGCTTTATGAGCAGACAGGAAGAAGCATGTTTTGTGGTGACCGGCTGGGAGTAGGAGCCGTTGCTTAAACAAGCTTTACTGTCTGAAGATGTGTCTAAGCACAAACTGTTTATATTCTCTTCGTCTCCTGATAGAAGCCAATTCCAGAGCAATCATAAAGTTTCACTGACCATCTTACACTACCTTTTAAACACAAAACACAAGAAATAATAATCTGGCTGTGACTTAATATGACACATAAGTAACTTTACATTACCCTTAGAGGAACGGAATTCATAATTTATGGAATTAAGGCTTTATTTATGTCTAGATTTTACAAGTATATTCTAATGCTATTGCTGAAAAATAAGAGAAAATACTTATTTCACTATTAATATCCTTTAAACACTCTTACTCTCATGTTCAAAAAAATTTTTGGCTCCTCACTACTTACAATATCCAGAGCCCTAAGCTTGCATTAAAACGTCTGAGCAACCCAAGGCAGTTATTCTTGCCTAATATTTCAGTGTTCCCCACATGAATATCTACCCTAGTCTCTGATTTCCTTCTTCTTACTGTCTCTGGTATTTGTCTTTCCCTTTATATTCCCATAGCTAACACTGTAGCCTATTCCATTATAATCTCACATCTGGATTATTACAACAGCCTACTTAGGTAGTCTTGTCAAAGCTTTTTTCAAACTATACTGCAGGCAACTACCAACCAGATAATTCTTCCTAAAACATGATTTTTATCATGTCCCCTGTTCCGACCCATCAGTGACTCCTAATTCTTAAGGACTGAGTCATTAAGATTTTTCCATATTCCACTCAACAGCAACTTGCCAATTTTCTCTGTTGTCCAATTAAACTCCATATATAGTTTTTTTCCCCTTGTCTCCTTCCCCTACAATGTGTATTGCACATTCCCGACTTCTTTGTACTGTTTCCTAGTTTATTTTGCTCTTTGTTTTTACATATAGAAATCCTCCACATTTTTCAAGCTCAAGTTTTTAATTTGTTTTGTTTTTTTCTCTCTTTCTTTATGTACACTTCTAGTGAATACCTTCTTAGCTAGTAGCTTACATTTATGAAGTTTGTCAAACGTACTTATTTTTCTGCCCACTTGAAAGACAGTATATATAAAAGGAGTACGGCCTCTGGAATAACAGAAGCCCAGGTTTGAGTTCTAGGTCCAACACTTACCACCCATGAAACAGGACATCCTACATTACTTTTCTGAGCTTCATCTGTCTCATTTATAAAAAAAAGAATAGTATATTAAAGAGTTAACTGTGTAGTCTTTTGTTTTCAAATAAGGTAGTCTTATAGGAAAGAGAAGTAAAGATCGTACGCTCTATATTGTACAATGTCCTGATGCACACACCCAGAGCCTTCTGGTCCTGTGACCCGTGACCACATAGCGTACATGAAGATTTTACAAGTAAATACATGGAAATAGATGGATAGATTCAAAAACAGTGCATATTTCCATATCCTGAACTTCAATCTACGGTCTTCCCTAAAGTCATCTATTTAAGAAAGTGACTATAGTTAAGGAATTCATACCGCCTTTTTTTTCTCCCTGTTTCCTTCTTTCTTTTTTTTTTATTTTATTATATTTTTTAACTTTACAATATTGTATTGCTTTTGCCATATATCAAAATGAATCCGCCACAGGTATACATGTGTTCCCCATCCTGAACCCTCCTCCCTCCTCCCTCCTCATACCATCCCTCTGGGTCGTCCCAGTGCACCAGCCCCAAGCATCCAGCATCGTGCATCGAACCTGGACTGGCAACTTGTTTCATATATGATATTATACATGTTTCAATGCCATTCTCCCAAATCATCCCCCCTCCCTCTCCCACAGAGTCCAAAAGACTGTTCTATACATCAGTGTCTCTTTTGCTGTCTCGTATACAGGGTTATTGTTACCATCTTTCTAAATTCCATATATATGCATTAGTATACTGTATTGGTGTTTTTCCTTCTGGCTTACTTCACTCTGTATAATAGGCTCAAGTTTCATCCACCTGATTAGAACTGATTCAAATGTATTCTTTTTAATGGCTGAGTAATACTCCATTGTGTATATGTACCACAGCTTTCTTTATCCATTCATCTGCTGATGGACATCTAGGTTGCTTCCATGTCCTGGCTATTATAAACAGTGCTGCGATGAACATTGGGGTACACGTGTCTCTTTCAATTCTGGTTTCCTCAGTGTGTATGCCCAGCAGTGGGATTGCTGGATCATAAGGCAGTTATATTTCCAGTTTTTTAAGGAATCTCCACACTGTTCTCCATAGTGACTGTACTAGTTTGCATTCCCACCAACAGTGTAAGAGGGTTCCCTTTTCTCCACACCCTCTCCAGCATTTATTGCTTGTAGACTTTTGGATCGCAGCCATTCTGACTGGCGTGAAATGGTACCTCATAGTGGTTTTGATTTGCATTTCTCTGATAATGAGTGATGTTGAGCATCTTTTCGTGTCTTTGTTAGCCATCTGTATGTCTTCTTTGGAGAAATGTCTATTTAGATCTTTGGCCCATTTTTTGATTGGGTCATTTATTTTTCTGGTTTTGAGCTTTAGGAGTTGCTTGTATATTTTTGAGATTAGTTGTTTGTCTGTTGCTTCATTCACTATTATTTTCTCCCATTCTGAAGCCTGTCTTTTCAACTTGCTTATAGTTTCCTTTGTTGTGCAGAAGCTTTTAAGTTTAATTAGGTCCCATTTCTTTATTTTTGCTTTTATTTCCAATACTCTGGGAGGTGGGTCATAGAGGATCCTGCTGTGATGTATGTCAGAGAGTGTTTTGCCTATGTTCTCCTCTAGGAGTTTTACAGTTTCTGGTCTTACGTTTAGATCTTTAATCCATTTTGAGTTTATTTTTGTGTATGGTGTTAGAAAGTGTTCTCAGATCAGATCAGATCAGATCAGTCGCTTAGTCGTGTCCAACTCTTTGCAACCCCATGAACTGCAGCACGCCAGGCCTCCCTGTCCATCACCAACTCCCGGAGTTCACTCAGACTCACGTCCATCGAGTCAGTGATGCCATCCAGCCATTTCATCCTCTGTCGTCCCCTTCTCCTCCTGCCCCCAATCCTTCCCAGCATCAGAGTCTTTTCCAATGAGTCAACTCTTTGCATCAGGAGGCCAAAGTACTGGAGTTTCAGCTTTAGCATCATTCCTTCCAAAGAAATCCCAGGGCTGATCTCCTTTAGAACGGACTGGTTGGATCTCCTTGCAGTCCAAGGGACTCTCAAGAGTCTTCTCCAACACCATAGTTCAAAAGCATCAATTCTTCAGCGCTCAGCCTTCTTCACAGTCTAACTCTCACATCCATACATGACCACAGGAAAAACCATAGCCTTGACTAGACGCACCTTTGTTGGCAAAGTAATGTCTCTGCTTTTGAATATGCTATCTAGGTTGGTCATAACTTTCCTTCCAAGGAGTAAGCGTCTTTTAATTTCATGGCTGCAGTCACCATCTGTAGTGATTTTGGAGCCCAGAAAAATAAAGTCTGACACTGTTTCCACTGCTTCCCCATCTATTTCCCATGAAGTGGTGGGACCGGATGCCATGATCTTCGTTTTCTGAATGTTGAGCTTTAAGCCAACTTTTTCACTCTCCTCTTTCACTTTCATCAAGAGGCTTTTTAGTTCCTCTTCACTTTCTGCCATAAGCGTGGTGTCATCTGCATATCTGAGGTTATTGAGATTTCTCCCGGCAATCTTGATTCTAGCTTGTGTTTCTTCCAGTCCAGCGTTTCTCATGATGTACTAGTGCTCTAGTTTCATTCTTTTACAAGTGGTTGACCAGTTTTCCCAGCACCACTTGTTAAAGAGATGGTCTTTTTTGCATTGTATATTCTTGCCTCCTTTTTCAAAGATAAAGTGTCCATATGTGCGTGGATTTATCTCTGGGCTTTCTATTTTGTTCCATTGATCTATATCACAACAGAAAGATTGAATCTTTCTTTTACTCACAACTAATTCTTTAATTCACAACTAATGCTTTACTTTCCTGGTGGTTCAGAGGATAAAGCGTCTGCCTGCGATGTGGGAGACCTGGGTTCGATCCCTGGGTCAGGAAGGTCCCCTGAAGAAGGAAATGGCAACCCACTCTGCTACTCTTGCCTGGAAAATCCCATGGACAGAGAAGCCCTGTAGGCTACAGTCCACGGAGTCAAAAAGAGTCGGACACGGCTGAGTGACTTCACTTTCACTTTCAGTGCTGTTCAAATATCTAGGGAGCTGAAAAAAATTCAAAATATTGGAGTTATGACATCAATGAAGATGAATAACAGTTTGTTGTTCAGTTGCTCAGTCATGTCTGACTCTTCACAACCCCATGGACTGCAGCACGCCAGGCTTCCCTGTCCTTCACCATCTCCTGGAGCTTGCTCAAACTCCTGTCCATTGAGTCGGTGATGCCACCCAACCATCTTGTCTTCTGTCATCTCCTTCTCCTCCTGACTTCAATATTTCCCAGCATCAGGGACTCTTCCAAGAGCTGGCTCTTGGCATCAGGTGGCCAAAGTATTGGAGCTTCAGCTTCAGCATCAGTCCTTCCAACAAGTACTCAGGGTTGATTTCCTTTAGGCTTGACTGGTTTGATTTCCTTCTTTCCAAGGGACTCTCAAGGGCCTTCTCCAACATCATAGTTTGAAAGCATTAATTCTTCGGTGCTCAGCTTTCTTTATGGTCCAATTCTCACATCCATACATGACTACAGGAAAAACTTTGACTAGACAGACCTTTGTCAGCAAAGTGATGTCTCTGCTTTTTAATATGCTGTCTAGGTTTGTCATACCTTTTCTTCCAAGGAGCAAGCATCTTTTAATTTCATGGCTGCAGTCACCATCTGCAATGATTTGAAAGTGAAAGTCACTCATTGTGTCCGACTCCTTGTGACCCCATGGACTATATATAGTCCATGGAATGCTCCAGGCCAAAATACTGGAGTGGGTAGCATTTCCCTTCTCCAGGGGATCCTCCCAACCCATGGATCAAACCCAGGTCTCCTGCACTGCAGGTGGATTCTTTACCAATTGAGCTATGAGGGAAGCCCCATAGACAGGACAGGACAGGTTTCCGTGTCCTTCACTATCTCCCAGAGCATGCTCACCATCTCCTGGAGCTTGGAATGATTTTAGAGCCCAAGAAAAGAGAGTTTGTCACTGTTTCCATTGTTTCCCCATCTATTTGCCATGAAGTGATGGGATCGGGTGCCACGTTCTTCATTTTTTGAACGCTGAGTTTTAAGCCAGCTTTTTCCACTCTCCTCTTAACTTTCATCAAGAGGCTCTTTAGTTCTTTTCTGCTTTCTGCTATAAGGGTGGTATCATCTGCATATCTGAGGTTATTGATATTTCTCCCTGCAATCTTATTCCAGCTTGTGCTTCATCCAGCCTGGCATTTCACATGATGTACTCTGCATATAAGTTAAATAAGCGGGGTGACAATAATACAGCCATGACATACTCCTTTCCCAATTTGGAACCAATCTGCTGTTCCAAGTCCAATTCTAACTGTTGCTTCTTGACCTGTATACAGGTTTCTCAGAGGTGGCAGGAAGAGTGGTCTGTTATTCTCATCTCTTGAAGAGTTTTCCACAGTTTGTTGTGATCCACACAGTCAAATGCTTTAGAGTAGTCAGTGAAGCAGAAGTAGATGTTTTTCTACTTCTGGATTTCTCTTGCTTTTTCTATGATCCTAAGGACGTTGGCAATTTGATCTCTAGTTAGTCTGCCTTTTCTACATCCAGCTTGTACGTATGGAAGTTCTCAGTTCATGCACTGTTGAAGTGCAGCTTGGAGGATTTTGAGTATGACCTTGCTAGCATGTGAAATAAGTGCAGCTGTGCAGTAGTTTGAACATTCTTTGGCACTGCCCTTCTTTGGGACTAGAATGAAAACTGACATTTTCAAGTCTTTCTTTGCAGACTAGATGGCTCCACATTCTTTATAATTAGGAACACTGAAGTAGACTATAATTTGTGTGTGCATGCTCAGTTGCTCAGTCAAGACTGACTGGCAACTCCCATGGAGTGTAGCTCACCAGGGTCCTCTGTCCATGAGATTATCCTGGCAAGAATACTGGAGTGGGTTGCCATTTTTTCCTCCTTGGGTTATCTTCTCAACCCAGGAATCAAACCCACATCTCCTATGGATCCTGCTTCGATGGGTGGATTCTTTACACTGAGCCACCTGTGAAACCCTAGACTATAATCTAGTTATACACTTATGAATCATTAAAAGTAACTTTTAATGATAAATCAGCATGTCATTTTTGACACGTGACTCAGAAGATGTACAAAGAATTGAATGACATGGTTAAAATAAAATTCCCTCCATTGCACTTTTCTTATTTATGAGTATGTGATTCCTCAGGGCTTAGTTCTATAAAAATAAGAAATGGGCAGCTAATAAATGTTGAGACTCTTTATATTCTAATAGAAATGTTCATCCAAGGATACAAAAACAACCTAAAACAAAACAAACAAAATCTATCAATCTCATTAAGAAATGCATTTCATAAAAAATTCTTCATTGTAAATGTTTAATAATTACTTAACAGAATGTGCATTTTATGCTACTTAGATAAATTTTTAGGGTAATATCAAAAATTCTAATAACATAAAAATACTTTAAAATGTAAGATATTATGCTTAATAAAATGAAGGGAAAAGCTTAATTTTCAATATCAATGTTTATTATTGTGACAGAAAGGTACAATAGAGAAGTCAGCAAAATCATTCAAGGCTAAAAATACATTACATTATGACAAAATATATTACACTGACAGAAGTCAGCTTCAAAAAGAACTCATATACACATTTAAAAAATTGATTATAGAAGACATCAAAACTATGATATTTACTAGTGCATTAAACATATAAAATAGTGGGGAGATTGTTTTAATGCCAATTTTTCCCATATATTAGAAATTCTATCTCTTGAAAAAATAATCAACTATTTGATAAAATATTTACACAAACTTGAAAATTGCAATGTATATATGTATTAAATTCTTATTCATTTAAATGTTTTAAGAATTGGAGTATAGCTAATTTACAGTGTTGTATTAGTTTCAAGTATACAGCAAAGTGATTCTTTTTCATTATAGGTTATTATAAGATATTGACTAAAGTTCCCCATGCTATACAGTATGTCCTTCTTGCTTATCCATGTTATATACAGTGCATGTGTGCATGCATGGTAAGTTGCTACAGTTGTGTCTGACTCTTTGCAGCCCTATGAACCATAGCCTGCCAGGCTCCACTGCCCATGGGAATCTCCAGGCAAAAATACTGGAGTGAGTTATCATTTCCTTCCCCAGGGTTTTCTCTCTAGAAGCACTTTCTGATGCATAGGGAGGAGAATCACACTTTCTGATGTGTAGGGAGGAGAATCCTAGCTATATAATGGTAGCCTATCTGAAGAGGCAAAGATAAAACTTCAGAGAGGTGAAGGCGATGAAAACTGCAAAGTGGAGTTTAAGGAAAAAAAGTGAAAGTGAAAGTTGCTCAGTAGTGTCCAACTCTTTGTGACCCCATGGACTCTGTACCCTGCCAGGCTCCTCTGCCCATGGAATTCTCCAGGCCAGAACACTGGAGGGAATAGCTGTTCCCTTCTCCGGGGGATCTTCCCAACCCAGGAATTGAACCCAGGTCTCCCACACTGCAGGCAGATTTTTTACCATCTGTGCCACCAGGGAAGACTGGAGTTTAAGAAAGAGGGAGCTATACAAAGAAAAAGTCCCAGAAATCTGCATAGAATATTCTTGATTCTGATGCTGAATTCTAAGGTCCAAGCAGATAGGAAAAATCTCCACTAGTGTAGGAAGAGAGAGAGCTGAGACAATAAAATAAAAAGTATTTTGAGCTTGCACAAGGCTAGGAGACTTGAGTTTTGGCCAGCCAGAATTGAGAGATTATATTGAATACTCAAGACAATCGAAAGACAGCAGAAGAACATATTTGCAGGACTTTTAAACATCCCTAGAGTAAAACTACTCTAAACTTGCACTAAAAAAACTTAAAAGCAAGCCACAAAAGAAGTAAGACTATATGCCAGACCAGAGTTGCATGTGTTTCTTTTGTGACACCATATACACTATAGCTCGCCAGGTTCCTTTGCCCATGGGATTTCCCAGGCAAGAGTACTGGAGTGGGTTGCCATTTCCTTCTCCAGGGGATCTTCCTAACTAAGGGCTCAAACCTGTGTCTCCTGCGTTGGCAGGCAGATTCTTTACCATTGAGCCACCAGGGAAGCCTGACCAGAGTCTACCAATTTGAAAAGGATTTCTGAAGACCTATAATATAACAGAATAAAACTTAGAAGTGCCTAACATCCAGTAAAAATGAGGAGACATGTGAAGAAACAAGAAATTATTACCCATAACCAGTAATAGAAACAAACTCCAAAATAACAGAAAAATGAAATAACAGATAATGATTTTAAAAGGATTATCAGAAATATCTTCAAGTATTTAAAGGAAACCATAAACATATGAGAAAATAAATACAAGCTATAGAAAAGAAAGTAAAAACTACTTAGAAAAATACAATGCATGAGTTAAAAATGTTCCTCAATGAGATTACCAGATTAGACACCACAAAAGAAAAGATCAGTAAGTATGTAGATACAACAATTGAAACTAAAAAAAAAAAAAAAATACTGTTATGTCCAGATAGGAAAAGGACCGAAAGAGGTATAGAATACTCGGGGATTTATGAGGTAGTATCAGTGTTATTTGGGAGAAGGCAAGGGCACCCCACTCCAGTACTCTTGCCTGGAAAATCCCATGGACGGAGGAGCCTGGTGGGCTGCAGTCCATGGGGTCGCTAAGAGTCGGACACGACTGAGCGATTTCACTTTCACTTTTCACTTGCATGCATTGGAGAAGGAAATGGCAACCCACTCCAGTGTTCTTGCCTGGAGAATCCCAGGGATGGGGGAGCCTGGTGGGCTGCCGTCTATGGGGTCGCACAGAGTCGGACACGACTGAAGCGACTTAGCAGCAGCATCAGTGTTATTTGAGTCCCAGAAGTGAGAAATGTAAGAAAGATTGAAAGAATTAACCACCATTTTCCAAGATTAATGAAAAAAAGAAGAAGAAGAAAAAAAAAAAAACTCCACTAACACATGAAGATAAATAAAGCATAAAGAGGAAGACACACAAAGTTATACTCTGACATTTTTCTACTGTTGCTTTTACAAAGTATCACAAACTTAGTGGCTCAAAACAATACAAATTTATTATCTTAAAATTGTGTATATCAAAAATCTAACACACACTTAACTTGGTTAAAATTAAGGTGTTAGCAGGCTGAATTTCTTTCTGAAAACTCTACAGAAGAATTTTTTTCTTGCCCTTTCCCTCTCTGAGAGGCAACTCATATTTCTTGACTCATGGCCCCTTCTTTCCAGGCATATTAATGCAGTAAGTATCTTCCTATAAATTTCCTTTGTAATCACATCTTCCCATAATTCTCTAGTCTCTCTTAAGCTTTAAAGAACACCTGTGAGTACACTGAATCTTCCCAGATAATCCATGATAATTACCCTAGTTTAAGGTCAACTGATTAGAAACCTTAATTCCACTGGCTATCTTAACTTTCCTTTGCCACAAAAGGCAACATATTCACAGCTTCTGGGTCTTATAGTGTGTTTATCTTTGGAGTGCCATTATTCTGCCTATCACAAATATCAAAGTATATCATAATCAAATAAAAAACAACAACAAAGGGAAATTTTTCAAGAAGAGAAAGTAAAAATGCACATATATACAAGGGAATAAAATGGCTGCATACTACTCTTAAGAAACATAAGAAAGTAAACAATGATATCATATTAATAAAGTACTGAAAAAATGTAAACACAATAAAAACATCTGAAAGTAAAGAAAAACAAAGGATGAAAGAGAGATAAGCTGTTGCCAGAAGACCTGTACTACACGATATACTAAAGAAGGTTCTTTGGCAAGAGGAAATACAGCATGAATACTGTACCTACAAATAAGAGTAATATAATTAGAAATTGTAACTACCTGGTTTTGATATAAAATACATTAATTTCTTAAAATGATAATTAACTGCTTAAATAAAATTTAATAACAATGAATTGTAGCACATGTAGGAAAAATGTATGAAAACAACTGAAAAATAAATGGAGGGAGAAATCAAAGTATATCATAGTAAGATTTCTATATGTACATAAATTTGGAGATGTTAAATACATATAGATGAAATCAAAATACAAGGTAAAAAATTTTTTTAATATGCTTTATATAATGAGATAATAGTGGAAATAGAATATGGAAAAATACTGTTAATTTAGGGAAAATAAAACACAAAGTCAATGTATCATGTTGAACACTAGTAAAAATATGCTGTTTATACAAAAAATATTGATAATTATACTAAATATCAATAGACTAAACAATCCAATTAAAAGAATAAGATGTCAAATTGTACATAAAAAGCAAAATATGACAATAAGCTGTCTACAGGAAATCTACTTAGAATTGTTTTAAAAGGATAAGAATGGAATGAGATATAACATTTAAACTCTAACCAACAGAAAGTGGGAATAGCTATATTAATATCAGAAAAATTATATTTTGATCTATCATGATAAACAGGAAAAATTATTATAAAGTCATTACATCAAGTACATATATTACATTGTATGATTATTAATATAATCATTGCTATTGCTATTAGTATTAAAACATAAATATATTAATAAGGTATCAATATATTTTATACTATTAATACATTATAACTTAATATATATATAATACTATAATATATATGTGTTTATAAAATATATTGTTCTTATAGATTTATTTACGTTTCAAGGGAATTCCAGAAAAACATCTCCTTCTGCTTCATTGACTATGCTAAAGCCTTTGACTATGTGCATTACAACAAACTGTGGAAAAATCTTCAAGAGATGGGAATGCCAGACTACCTTATCTGCCTCCTGAGAAACCTGTTATGCAGGTCAAGCAATAGTTAGTTCCCGATATGGAACAGCAGACTGACTCAAAATTGGGGAAGGAATACAACAAGGCTGTATGTTGTCACCCTGCTTATTTAACTTATACACAGAGTACATGATGGGAAATGCTGGGCTGGATGAATCACAAGCTGGAATCAAGCTGGAATCAAGGGAGAACTCAGATATGCAGATGATACTACCTTAATGGCAGAAAGTGAAGAGGAACTCAAGAGTCTTTTGATCAGAGTGAAAGAGGAGAGTAAAAAGCTGGCATGGCATCCAGTCCCATCATTTCCCCAAATATATGGGGAAAAGTGGAAACAATGACAGATTTTATTTTCTTGGGCTCCAAAATCACTGTAGATGGTGACTATCCATGAAATTAAAAGACACTTGCTCCTTGGAAGAAAAGCTATGACAAACCCAGATGGTGTATTAAAAGGCAGAAACATCACTTTGCTGACAAGGGTTTATATAGTCAAACTATGGTTTTCCAGTAGTCATATATGGATGTGAGAGTTGGACCATAAAGAAGGCTGAGCACCAAAGAATTGATGCTTTCAAATTGTGGTGATGATAAGACTCTTGAGAGTCCCTTGGACAGCAAGGATAATCAAACCAGTTGATCCTAAAGGAAATCAACCCTGAATATTAGTTGGAAGGACTGATGCTGAAGCTCCAATACTTTGGCCACCTGATGTGAAGAGCAACTTATTGGATAAGATTCTGATGTTCGGGAAGACTGAAGCCAGGGGGAGAAGTGGGGAACAGACAATGAGATGGTTGGACAGTATTACCAACTCAATGTACATAAGTCTGAGCAGACTTCAGGAAATCGTGAAGGACAGGGAAGCGTGGAGAACTGCAGTTCACGAGCTTGGAAACAGTCTGACATGATTTAGCGACTAAACAACAACAACAATACATAATATTTATTATATCAGTATATTGCTTTTTTAACATTAATGATCAACCACTTAATTCAGTATGTTCACAAACTAAATAATTCACCTTAAAAGATGACATAATTCAGTACTCACTTATGGCAAAATCTTACAGAATTTTCCCTCATCCTTTCTATATTTACTTGAAAATCCAAATGGAAGAGCTTTTGTCCCCCCATACACATTTATAAAATTTGTACTTATATTAGTATGGGGACATAAATATTTATTTTATGGTTTAAAATTCAATGTTATAATTATTTAATTTTTTCCCAATTCTTTCCTTCTTGGCTATTAGACATGAACGACTTCAAGTTTGCTCTTGTGAAATTCTGTTCTTTTTTTCAAACCAAAATAAGTTTGAAAAAGAACAAAGTTGAAGGACTTGTACTACCTAACTTCAAGTATAATAAATATATAAATCAAGGGAAAAAAATGGACTGCCCCCAAATGAACATACTTACATATGTGGTTAATCAATGTTAACAAATATGTTAAAGTAATAATAAGAGCAGATTTTCTTTCCAACATATGATCCTGATACAACTAGGATTTGAAAAAAACATATACCTCAATTCTTACATTATATTTGCACAATTAATTTTAAGTGGATTATAGATGCAACCATAGAAGTTAAGACTATAAAGCTTATAGAAAAATAAGATAGGAGAAACTGTTACCTTGGGGTAGGCAAAGGGTTTCTTGATACTGGAAAAGGATGAATCATAAAAGAAGAAAATCAATAATTGGACTTTATTGAAACTAAAAACTTCTGCCCTTCAAAAGACATGATTAAGAATGACAAAGACCTAGAGATATTTACAATATATCTCAAATATATTTGTAAAATACATTTACAAATATTTACAATATATATTTATGACAAGAGCATCTTGAATGTATAAAAAAATCCTACGACTTAATAAGACAAATGAACAAAATATTTGAAAAACGTTTCATAAATGAAGATATATGAAAGAACAACCAGCACATGACAATTTGCTCAAGATCATGAGCTATTTAAATCACAGCAAGGTAAATTACACATTCACTAGAAGGGGTAAAATTAAAACGACTGACAGGAATCTGCTTCTGCCCATGAAGGATTAACTGCTGCAGGCAGTGCCTTCTCAATGTAAACAGAAAACTGGGTAAAATGTTTGTAACAAATGTTTCCAGACATTGAACAACAGACAGCAGAGACCTGGGACTCCTGAGAGAAAGGAAACAAACAAGGGCAGTCCTGTAAACTCTTCAGTGTACTTCCTGGAAGCAATTTCCAGGCCTCAGGGTAGGAAGGATGAGCCCAGAAGGAGTCTGGTGGCCTTGTGGAGTGCAGATTTTAAAAGACAGACATCAGAGTCTGGAGAAACCAAGGTGGCTGAAATTTGTGATCACAGTAAGAAAGAAATGGAAGTTGAACAAAAGGACAGCATTTTCTTTAGAAATGTACAGCTGAACTAAAAGGAAATTCAGCTGGTGTAAAAGCCAAAGTTATCACACCAGAATTCAAGAATTTAATAAAGCTTGGCTCTGTGGTAAAGAAAGTAGGGAAAATCACTAGGTCATGCAGATATGACCTAAATCAAATCCCTTAGGATTATACAGTGGAGGTGATGAATAGATTCAAGGGATTAGATCTGGTAGATAGAATGCCTGAAGAATTATGGATAGAGGTTCATAACATTGTACAGGAGGCAGTGACCAAAACCATCCCCAAGAAAAAGAAATGCAATAAGGCAAAGTCATCACCTGAAGAGGCTTTACAAACAGCTGAGAAAAGAAGAGACGCGAAAGACAGGAGAAAGGGAAAAACAAGCCCATCTAAAAGCAGAGTTCCAGAGAATAGCAAGGAGAGATAAGAAAGCCTTCTTAAGTGAAAAATGCAAAGAAATAGAGAAAAACAACAGAATGAGAAAGGCTAGCTATCTCCTGAAGAAAATTAGAGATTCCAAGGGAACATTTCATGCAAAGACAGACACAATAAAGGACAGAAACCGTAAGCACCTAACAGAAGCAGAAGAGATTAAGAAGACGGGGGTAGAATACACAGAACTGTATTAAAAAAGATCTTAATGACACTGATAAACATGATGGTATTGTCACTCACCTAGACCAGACATGCTGGAGTGTGGAGTCAAGTGGGCCTCAGGAAGAATTCAGTTCAGTTCAGTTCAGTCGCTCAGTCGTGTCCGACTCTTTGTGACCCCATGAATCGCAGCACGCCAGGCCTCCCTGTCCATCACCAACTCCCGGAGTTCAGTCATCGAGTCAGTGACACCATCCAACCATCTCATCCTCTGTTGTCCCCTTCTCCTCCTGCCCCCAATCCCTCCCAGCATCAGAGTTTTTTCCAAGCATTACTACCAAAAAAAAAAAAAACTAGTGGAGGTGATGGAATTTCAGCTGAACTATTTCAAATCCAAAAAGATGATGCTGTTAAAGTGCTGCACTCAATATGCCATCAAATTTGGAAAACTTAGCAGTGGCCACAGGACTGAGAAGGGTCAGTTTTAATTCCAACTCAGAAGAAGGGCAATGCCAAAGAATGTTCAGACTACCACAATTGCACTCACTTCACATGCTAGCAAGTCAGGCTCAAAATCCTTTCAGCTAGGCTTTAGCAGTACGTGAACTGAGTACTTTTGGATATAAAGCTGGATTTAGAAAAATCAGAAGAACCAGAGATCAAATTGCCAATATCCACTGGATTATAGGAAAGCAAGAGAATTCCAGAAAAACATCTACTTCTGCTTCAGTGACTATGCTAAAGCCATTGACTGTGTGGATCACAACAAACTGTGGAAAATTCTTCAAGAGATGAGAATACCAAACCACCTTAACTGCCTCCTGAGAAACATATATGCAGGTCAAGAAGCAACAGTTAGAACTGGACATGGAACAACAGACTGGTTCCAAATTGGGAAAGGATTACGTCAAGGCTGTATCATTGTCACCCTGCTTATTTAACTTATATGCAGAGTACACCATATGAAATGCCAGGCTAGATGAAGCACAAGCTGGAATCAAGATTACAGGGAGAAATATCAATAACCTCAGATATGCAGATGATACCACCTTTATCGGCAGAAAGCAAAGAGGAACTAAAGAGCTTCTTGATGAGAGTGAAAGATGAGAATGAAAAAGCTGGCTTAAAATTCAACATTCAGAAAACGAAGATCATGGCATCTGGTCTCATCACTTCATGGGAAATAGATGGGGAAGCAATGGAAACAGTGTCAGACTTTATTTTCTTGGGCTCCAAAATCACATGTGACTGCAGCTATGAAATTAAAAGATGCTTGCTCCTTGGAAGAAAATCTATGGCAAATCTAGTTAGCATGTTAAAAAAGCAGAGACATCACTTTGCCGACAAAGATCCATATAATCAAAGCCATGGTTTTTCCAGTAGTCATGTGTGGATATAAGAGTTGGATCTTCTTAAAGAAACTGAACACCAAAGAATTGATGCTTTCAAACTGTGGTGCTGGAGAAGACTCTTCAGAGTTCCTTGGACCACAAAGAGATCAGACTAGTCAATCCTAAAGGAAATCAACCCTGAATCCTCATTGGAAGGAATGATGCTGAAGCTCCAATATTTTGGCTGCCTGATGCAAAGAACTGACTCATTGGAAAAGACCCGATGCTGGGAAAGATTGAAGGCAGGAGAAGCGGGTGACAGAGGATGAGATAGTTGGATGTCATCATTGACTCAATGGACACGAGTCTGAGCAAACTCAGGGAGATAGTGAAGGGTAGGGAAGCCTGGCGTGCTGCAGTCCATGGAGTCACAAAGAGTTGGGCAGGACTGAGCGACTGAACAACAGCTGTGGTAAAGGGTGTGCCTGTAATGCAGGACATGCAGTTTTGATCCCTAGGCTGGGAAGATCCTCTGCAGAAGGAAATGGCTACCCATTCCAGTATTCTTGCCTGGGAAATCCCATGGACAGAGCAGCCTGGCAGGCTATAGTCCATGCAGTTGCAGCAGAGTCAGATGCAACTTAGAGACCAACCAACAAAACAACAGTAATCAAACTTGTGATATGGGCATTAAGGGTACACAAACAAACCAACGAAAGAGAACAGGGAGTCCAGAAATGCATACATATGAACCATCAATTTTTATCAAATACGTCAAGATAAGTGAAGAGTGGAAGGACAGTGTTTTTAGCAAACAGATGATGAGTCAATTGAATATCCATACAGAGAGGTAAATCTCTATAACTTCTAGAAGAAAACAGTATAAAATTATCATGACCTTGTGGGAATTAAAGGTTTCTTAGGATATATAAAGTTGATCCCTAGAATAAAGCCAACTCATCATTTTTAGTTTTGGAGGGAAACTGTTTTGTTTTTTTTTTTTTAAGTGCAAAGGCAAGCCACAAACTGAGAAAAATATTTACAAAACAATGATCTGATGTCTTGTATCTAGAATACAAGAACATACAACTCAAGACAAAATAAAACATTATAAATGGGCTAAAAATGAACAAACAAACATTTCACTGAAGAAGATACAAAAATGACAAGCACATGAAAAGATACTTAACATTTCATATCAATAAGGAAATGAAAACTAAAATCTCAATGAAATACTATTACCCATCCACTGCAAAAGTGTCGTATCTTAGAAACAATAGCTTGATGCAATGTCATAAAGCTTTTCTTCTATGCTTTCTTCTCTAGTTTTATATTTTTAAGTTCAAATTTAGTTCTATGATACATATTGAGCCTATATATCTATATCTATAGAGAGATATCTGTTGGTTGCATCGAGTATTCATTGCTTGCTATTGCTGCTGCTGCTGCTGTTGCTGAGTCGCTTCAGTTGTGTCCAACTCTGTGCGACCCCATAGATGGCAGCCCACCAGGCTCCCCCATTCCTGGGATTCTCCAGGCAAGAAAACTGGAGTGGTTGCCATTTCCTTCTCCAATGCGTGAGAGTGAAAAGTGAAAGTGAAGCCTCTCAGTCGTGTCCGACTCCTAGCGACCCCATGGACTGCAGCCCACCAGGCTCCTCTGTCCATGGGATTTTCCAGGCAAGAGTGCTGGAATGGGGTGCCATTGCCTTCTCCGATTCACTGCTTAGGGCGGGCTTTTTTAGCTGCAGTGAGCAGGGGGTCCTCTTCATTGCAGTGCACAGGCTTCTCATTGTAGTAGCTTCTCTTGTGGCTCACAGGCTCTAGGTGCTCGGGGCTCTAAATAATTTTTAAAATCAGTTTATCATTTACTACAAAAATAGTTTTCTGGGATTTTGGTTGTTGGTTTGAGTCTGTAAATTAATTTGGGGAGAATTTACATATTAAAATATTGAATTCTCCAACTTCTGTTCAGTGTATGTTTCTCCATTTATTTAGGCTTTCTTTAATTACTTCCTGTAAAATTTTGTAGTTTTTGTACAGGTCTAGCACATCTTTTGTCTGATTTATCCCTAGTTTTTTCCTACCCTTACTGGGTTTACAGGGCATCATCAATCTAGACATCTACACTCAGTTTTTTGGGGGGTCCATTCTGTTTCTGTGGAGTGGCCACAATCAGAGGGAACATGACCACTCCCTTCAGACAAAGCACTCAAAAGAGTATCACCCTTCTGATTCAAGCAGAAAAATGTTGAGGAAGATTTCCTACTGGCCAGCTGGTTTTATGACTGCACCTCTGACTTTATATGTCTGTAGTGCTTTTGGCAGTAAAACAGAAGATATCTTCATCAGATCAGATCAGATCAGTCGCTCAGTCGTGTCCGACTCTTTGCGACCCCATGAATCGCAGCACACCAGGCCTCCCTGTGCATCACCAACTCCTGGAGTTCACTCAGACTCATAGTGGCTTAAGATGCAAGTTATTATATATGTAATGGATAAACAAGATCCTACTGTATAGCACAGGGAACTATATTCAGTAGCTTGTAATAAGCCATAACAGAAAAGATTTTTTTTAAATTAGTGGCTGAAACAATCAGACGATCATGAATTTTCCCAGTAACGAAACCAAGGGAACATAGTCAATAGCCAGGCAAGTGACTCAAAATCCCAACCTCTCTCGATTTTTCTGTCCAAATACCCTCAAAGTTGGCTCATGTCCTCATCACTTGTTGGTTACAGAATTGTTGCATCTCCAGGTATTACAACCGAATTTCATATTGGAAAGAGAACAAATAGGCAAAAGGAATAAGCCAACATAGTCTGTTCTTTCTCACTGAGGAAGCAACATTTTTCACAGAATTACTATTTAGCAAAAAAACATCTCATTGAGCAGAAAAGGACTGCATGGCTACTTTTAGCTCACAGGAGACTGGGATAAAGATAAGTTCACCTTTTCCAAATTCTGTGATAGAGTCAAGAAGAGAAGAATGGATTATGTTTGAGTACTAGAACCAAATCACTATGTCTGCCATATTAATCAATACTGTGTCACAGAACAGAAACTTGTTCTCCAGGCATAGTTTTCCAGCCTGGGTTATGAGCCTATGTCTATAGTTAGGGGACTGGCAATCTATTTTCATAAGAAAAAGGTCAGGGCATGACTAGATTGATAGAAAACAATGGTATCAAAGACTCACAGAGTTAAGGCAAATCTCTGGAAATTTTCTCCTAGAATCATGGCAATTGCATTGAATTCTCAAGAGTATTCCCCTTAATTTAAATTAGATTAGAGGCAGAGGTTATTTTAGAATGACACATCTTATCCACTGATAAGGCCTAGTGGCCTTCTCTTTAGAGAAGAAGCACTGTGTATGGAAAAATTAAGAGCATGAGTCTGAAGCCAGCAACCTGTGTTAAAATTCTAGCATATCTGTTAACTGGATTTGTCATAGTCAGGAAATTACTGAACTCTTGGAGGCCTCAGTTTCCACATCTACACAATGTAGATAGTTACACTCAACATCCACAGTATATGGAGGAGAGTAAACGGGATAATTTATACAGAGCACCTAGTTTCTTAAAAATGTCCATTTTCTTCCTTCACTTTTTTCCTCTATTTTTCCCTTTTATTTATTCTGGTGAGTTTAAAGCGTCTTCCTCAACTCCTGAGCTCTTGTGCTCTTCCACAAATTTGGTCCAGATTTTCAAAAGTTTGCATAATATTTGTGAAAGAGCCATGAAAGCATACATGTCTCACCAAATGACCCTAACTTTCTCAGGTCTGAGCAAGATACAGTGTTGGAAAACCCTTCTCAGCCTGGCTGTGTTTAGGATATAAAAGTCTTCATGATTCTGAAAGTGATTGGCACGCAGTATAGGTTAACTCCTTTATAATTTCTGAAAAATCTTATAGTCAAGTCACACATTTTATACACCCTCATATTAATGGGTCTCTCTCTTTTCTAGCATTCACAGCAATCCTAATTTTGGATCTGTGTAGCCATTTTTAAATTCAGATCTGCCTCTCTGAAGGAAGGGACAGTGTTTCCTTCTGCTTACTACTATACCCTAAGTGCCTAGGCAAGTTCTGGGAGATGGTGAGGGACAGGTAAGCCTGGCTTGCTGCAGTCCATCGGGTCGCAAAAAGTCAAACATGGCTGAGTCTTGTTGTTGAAAACAACAAGTGCCTGGGCCAGACACAAATGATGGAGAATATTCCAGAAGCAATCAAGTACCTTTTCTGATTTTTCCCTAAAATACATCATCACTCTTATCCTTCCCACAATTTGATTTATCAACACTTAATTGGATTCTAGGACTTAGAAAGCAGCCTTTGTGTCCAAGATATCAGAAGTGTCTCTGCCACTACCAACTTAAGGTTTTCTTTCCAATTATTCACTCCCTAATTTATTCACTCACTTGCTGAAATAATCTTAAAGAAAAAATATTCCATGCAGCCCTCATTTTTATTTTCATAAATGTCAGGATCGACTCACAAAAAGCGGGAACTGGGGTGAAAGGCTCTCAACAGGCTTTCCCACTGAGGCTGATGGACTCTAGTACACTCTGCAGCTGAATGGACATTTCCTGCTCTGCAGTCACAGCAGCGTGGTAATGCAAACTCATGATTACGTGTTGGGGCCTTGGATTCAAAGTATACTCCTCATAAGAGCTGTGCTAGGACGTTTCTGCACTGTCTACCACCTCCCATTTGGAAACCCATTTGACTTTTTCCATTAGTGTTTTTCTTCTTTTTGAAGTGTTGTAATTCAGCCTCAGTGTGTGGTCTGGCTTCATTCTCAACGAGAGCAGAGACTTGAAGAACTGAGCCAAACTGTGGTGGGCCAATGATAAAAATTGCTTCCATTTTCCACTTTAACAACAATTGTTTTTACTTTAACAACTCTAAGGCTGGAACTTTCTTAGTGGGAGGAGAGCGGAATTTGGGATATCCAAGAATAAAAAATAGCTAAAAGTAAAGACATAAATCTATAGGAAGTGACACACAAGGGGAAAAATGATCATATACCACTGATATTACTTGTAAATCCTGATACAATTTTTTGAGAAACTGCTTCTATGTGATTTGTCAGGAGTCATCAAATTGGTATGTGCTACAATTTTGCCACCACAAACCCACTTTCTCTGCTTTGTGGGGCACTATTCTTTAAGATTCTAATTTGGGCTTGAATTAATGTCTTTCCATAGTCAGTCCATTCTTGAACCTGAACCAATTCCCTGACCATGAATACAGCACTTTTTGAATAAATTGATGGGGGAAATGCCCACATTTAAGACCTAGTGCTATATTCATGGCCTTTCTGGTTACCCATAATTGCATGATTACAGAAGAGAAATCTATTGTAGAACGTGGAGTGTGCTGCTTCTCTCACCATGTTGAAGTGTATGTTCACAGTATAAGTTTGGTAATAATTTTTGTAGTAGATGCAGGAACAAACATGCAGTTATGAACTGAAATTCCACATAATACTCTAAAATTAGTGTTGAAATGTTAGACAAACATTTGTTTTCACTGCCTCAATTTTTAAGATCTGCTAAATGAGATAATGATTTCTGTCTCCACCTATGTCAAATAATTAAAGAGTTATTGTCTATAATGTGTTCTTAGGTCATTTGGCCCCCAGATGCATGGCTTTTTACAATAAAATTAGACATAAATAGCCAACTTTATTAATTTTTTTTACCATGTAGCTCAGTATTTGATATAGGCTGAATTCAAAAATTTTAAAACACTACCATTTATCCTGTCATTTTGTAAGAAAAATTTGCCCACAACTCACATTCACCCTATTTTTATTAATTATATTCACATATTCTGAGGTTGTGCCTTTTTCCTGTATGGTTGATCTACTACTCTGTCCCTCAGGATCTTCTGCTTTAATTCACTCTGAATTTAATTTGATTCACTTTAATTCACTCTGAATTACTATCTTTGATTTAATCGTAATCTGTAGGTGTTTATTTCATTTGTTCATTTCTTCATATGTTTATTCAACTCAGATTTCTTAACCATATTGTATTGCAAGGCTTGGGGATATACCAAAAATAAGAAACTCAAAGTCTCTGCCTTTGAGTAGTTTACATTTGGGGTGAGAACAGGTAAAGTTAAGAAGACAAACAAAAGAAAATAGTTTATAGGGAGTGATGAGACGGATTATGACCTCCCTAAGAAGGTAACATTTGTGAAAACTAGGCACTGTAATGACCTGGGGAGGAGCATTTCCAGGCCAAGAGAAGAGTAAGAATAAAGGCTGAGAAGGAGTGTATACATGTCCATCCCAAACACTGCTCTATTTGAAATGGATAACCAGCAAGGACCTACTGTATAGCACAGGGAACTCTGCTCAATGTCATGTGGCAGCTGGATGGGAGGAGAGTGTAGGGGGGGATGGACATGTGTGTGTATATTTCTATATATATGTATATGTATATATATATGGCTGAGCCCTTTTGTTGTGCACCTGAACTATTAACCGGCTATATTCCAGTACGGAAAAAAAAAAAAAAAAAGCTGAGAAGAAGCAATAGGAGAGATGCAAAGACAGAAATGCCTGAGAGCAAGGCAAGGCCTAGATCCTATACAGCCTGTAAAAATAATGGAGAGTTAGGATTTTAGGCAGACGGTGAGTGGATTGGAAGATTTTAATAAAGGAAAATTCTGTGGTGTATCCATAACATAATGGCCTATCTGTTTCTTTGAAAGAATCAGGAAAAAGCAATTAATGAGTATGTATTGAAGGTTTTCTTTATGCAAGACATTAGGCTCATCTTTTGAGGAAATATAGTGTGTAATTAGAAATCTGGCCTCTAGAATCTTACTGAGTCTTCAAGCAGATGAATCATACACAGATAAAGGAGGTGGGAAGAGGAGTTAGGGATAGGTGGTCAAAAGGCACAATAAATACTAGAGATGCAATGTACAACTTTATGATAGTTAGCACTTCTGTATGAAAGTGATATGTATTAAAGTTGTTAAGAGAATATGAGTTTTCATTACAAGGAAAAAAAGATTTGTTTTGGGCTTTTTTTGTATCTATGTGAGATGATGGATGGTCATTAAACTTAATGTGATAATCATTTCTTGATATATATATATATGTCAAATTATTACGCTGTATATCCTAAACTTATGTAGGACTATATGTCAATCACATTTCGGAAATGGGGAAAATACCTTACATCAGGAGACCACACATGCCAAATTAATGATATGGAATGAAGACCCATATTTCCTCTCCTTAAAGAGCTGATACCTTCTTGGGAGGCTATAATGGTCACAGGTAGAGCAAATTATGACAGCATAAGGTTACACCATTCTATCTGTAAAGTATTTGAAAATAGGCATACCAATGAAGGATGTTTATTGGAGAAAGAAGGCTTGATTGGGGCCATGAACAGTGAGCAGAAATCAGAGAGAGAGAGAGGGAGAAAAAGAAGATGTAATGGAATATGTGGAAATCGCAGGGACAACGAGAATTCTGGACCAACAGATAGGACAGATGGGTGTTCTTAAGAGCTACCAGACATAGGAGTGGACAGGCAGAGAACAGTTTCTGCCTTCAAAACCAAGCAGATATTTTAAAATTTATTGTTGACAATGTTGTTGCAATTTTTGTTTAGAGGAGTAATGAAAGTGATATTAAGGAAGACTAGAGTGGCAGTGGAAAATCCCATGGACGGAGGAGCCTGGTGGGCTGCAGTCCATGGGGTCGCTAAGAGTCGGACATGACTGAACGACTTCACTTTCAGTTTTCACTTTCATGCATCGGAGAAGGAAATGGCAACCCACTCCAGGGTTCTTGCCTGGAGAATCCCAGGGACAGGGGAGCCTAGTGGGCTGCCGTCTATGGGGTCGCACAGAGTCGGACACGACTGAAGCGACTTAGCAGCAGCAGCAGCAGAGTGGCAGCAGTTTGAGCAAAGGTTTAATAAAATGAAAGAAAGTTTGAAGCAAAGTAGCATAAACTTTATATTTTAGATATACAGAATTAGGAGCCCTAAAAGTGTAAAGTTTTTTTTTTTTCAGGTTTTTATGGCCTATGAGGATCAAGGAAGGGAAGAGAAAGAAAGATGTGCATAGGAAGGTGAAACCAAAGACAAGGCAAGTTTATACAGCTTAGTTTAGGGTGATAGCAGTACACTCAGCCAAAAGGGAATGGTTTAAATATATGTATAATAAAATGTATAGAATTTCTGTACACTATGCATAAAGATACATTTACATTTTTACTGAAATGTCACCCACATAAAGTACACACATTTGACATGCACAGCTCGATGAATATTTGTCAAAGGTAATCTATGTAAGTAACAACAAGAAGAAAAAAACACAACATATAGAGAATCCAAAAAGCCTCCCCAACAGTCTATCCATTAAAATATCCCTAAATATTAACCATTAGGAATTGGGGGCAGGAGGAGAAGGGGACGACAGAGGATGAGATGGCTGGATGGCATCACCGACTCGATGGAAGTGAGTCTGAGTGAACTCTGGGAGTTGGTGATGGACAGGGAGGCCTGGGGTGCTGCGATTCATGGGGTTGCAAAAAATCAGACACGACTGAGTGACTGAACTGAACTGAAATTTGTTTTGCCAGTTTTGAGCTTTAAATAATAGAGTTACACTACACAAGTATTCTTTTATGTCTGGATCTTGGCTCATCTATCAATAAGAGTCATCTAGTTGCTGCATACAGTTTTATTATTTCTGTATAATATCCCATCATATAAATATACAAAAATTATTGTGGATGAAGATTTGTGTCCAGTTTCTATTGTGACTAACAGTGTGGTAAATATTCCAAAACCTGCTTTTTGGTGTACAGTGGTTTGCGTTTCTCTTGATTACACAGCTAGGAGTGAAACTGCTGGGTCATAAAGTATGCAAACATTAAGCTCTGTGGATATTTTAAGTTTTCCAAAATAGTTGTAAAAATTTTCATTACCACTCAGTGTACGGGAGTTCAGGGATCCATATATTCACCAAAACTTGGGGTTGTCTTGTGATTTTAATTTTTATTTCTCTGATCACTAACAAGTTTGAGCAAATTTAGATACATTTATTGGACAGCTGGAAATTATCTTGTTCAAAATTCCTATTCACGTCTATGGCCATTAAAATAAAACTGACTACCTTTTTCTTCTGGAGTAGGAAATGGCAACCCACTCCAGTATTCTTGCCTGGAAAAATCCATGGACAGTGGAGTATGGTGGGCCACAGTCCACGGGGTTCGAGAGTCGAACATGACTGAGCACGCGCATGGACACACATACACATATACCCTTTTCTTAAGTATTTTTAGGTATTTAACAATAAATTCTGGAGACATGCTTTTTACCAAATATATGTATTGCCAATGTCTTCTCAAACTCTGTGACTTGTCTTTTTCACTCATTTAGAGGTATGCTTTTGATCAACAGAATTTCTTTTAATTTTAATAAAGTGTAATATATCAATACTTTTCTTTCTGGATAGATTTTTTTATGACTTAAAAATTTATTTTTAGGAAGACTGTGAGAAATATTTTCTACCAAATGAACATATTGATATTCCTTGATCTTGTATGATCTTATGTTTTTTACCTTTTACATTTATATCTGGGCTTCCCTGGTGGCTCAGTGATAAAAGAATCTGCTTGCAATGCAGGAGATGTAGATTTGATCTCTGGGTTGGGAAGATCCCCTGGAAAAGGAAAAGGCAAGCCACTCCAGATTCTGGCCTAGGAAATCCAACAAAGACAACTGGCGGGCTTTAGCCCATGGGGTCGCAAAGAGTTGGACGTGACTTGGCAACCAAACAACAAACAAAAACAAAACAAAACATAAAACAACAACAAAAACTCATAGGTCTACAATTTACTGTGACTGAATTCTGTATATGAAGTATGAGGTAGGAATAAATTAAAACTTAAATTAAATTTTTCATAAAAATTAAACTGATCTACTACTACTAACTGCAAAGATTATCATTTCTTTACTGAATTTTAACAGCAATTTGGTCATAAATCAGATGAGTATATATGAATGGGTCTGCTTCTAGACTCTCTATTCTGTTCATTGGTCAAATTATGTATTTGTGTACCAGAGATTTCACATACTTTTCAGTATGGTAGTTTTATAAAATAACTGGTATTTGGTAATATAAATCTTCCAAAAATGTTCTTCAAGATTATCATGATTATTCTTGATGGTCTGCATACTCATATAAATTTAAATTGTTAATTTTTTTAAAGTTGGGATTTTAACTGAAATTATGTTGAAACTGCAGATAAATTTAGAAAGAATTAGCATCTTAGTAATGCTGAATCCACCAGTCTTTGACCATAGTCTTTTTCTGCATTTATTTTGGTTTACTTTGATGTCTCTTACACTATTTTGTAGATTTCGGTCCCATCACTTCATGGCAAATAGAAGGGTAAAAAATGGAAACGGTGAGAGACTTTATTTTGGGGGGCTCCAAAATCACTACAGATAGTGACTGCAGCCATGAAATTAAAAGACGCTTCCTCCTTGGAAGAAAAGCTATGACAAACCTAGATAGCATATTAAAAAGCAGAGACATTACCTGCCAGCAAAAGTCTGTCTAGTCAAAGTCATGGTTTTTGCAGTAGTCATGTATGGATGTGAGAGTTGGACTATAAAGAAAGCTGAGCACCAAAGAATTGATGCTTTTGAACTGTGGTGTTGGAGAAGACTCTTGGGAGTCCCTTGGACTGCAAGGAGATCCAACCAGTCCACCCTAAATGAAATCTGTCTTGAATATTCGTTGGAAGAACTGATGCTGACGCTAAAACTCCAATACTTTGGCCACCTGATGTGAAGAGCTGACTCATTTAAAAAGACCCTGATGCTGGGAAAGATTGAAGGCGGGAAGAGAAGGGGATAACAGAGGATGAGACGGTTGGATGGCATCAGCGACTCGATGGACATGAGTTTGAGTAAGCTCCAGGAGTTGGTGATGGACAGGGAGGCCTGGCGTGCTGCAGTCCATGGGATCGCAAAGACTCAGACACAGCTGAGTGATTGAACTGAACTGAATTGATTTTGTAGATTTCGGTTTCAAAGTGTTACAGTTTTCATTAGATCTATTTATCCAGGAAGAACTAGCCTATTTTTAGTTTGTTCTTACTTCTTATATGCAATGTTTGCAGGAATTTCAGTGGAAAAGACTTGAGTAAATGGGATCATTCTTATTTGGGGGTCTAACACTGCTTTTTGTCTCTATGTCACCATTAGATTCTCAAAATCTCCACTGTATTTTTAAACTTCTGAGCAGAATCTCAGTGTTCTCCATAGATCAAAATCAGTAAATGCTTAGAGTAGAAATTATATGTAGATTGTCAGAGGTCTCCTGATTTTCACCCCTCAAATTATGGCTCTTCTGGTAATCCTAAAGTCCAATTTGTTGTCCTTCTGCAACTTCTAGGCTGCTGATTTGTGATTAGTTTCTATTTCAGGGCTATGTATTGGCAGCCAAAATGAAAAAGTGGAGACAAATGTAGTGTTCACTTTAAAGAATTTCCCTTCTCTTTAGGAATTTGGTTCCTTGTTTTCTTGTTGCCTTAGTTACTGGAGAACAGTTTTTCTCACTGAACCATACAGCATGTGGTATCTTAGTTTCCTGACCAGGTATTGAACCCATGCCCTCTGCATTGAAAGTGTAGAGTCTTAACCATTGGACCACCAGGGAAGTCCCAAGAACAATTTAAACAGTTGCTCTTTTATTTTTTATTTCATTTTATTCAGTTCTCATAGTTAATTTCTATGGGAGGTTTTGTATAATATCAACTGCATCACAGTAAGAAACCCTAAGCTATAAAGGTAGGTTTAAATATACAGAATGATTGAGGGAAAAAAAATCAGATAAAATACTTTTTTCCATTATTGCACTATTTTAGCTTTCTGTATATTCATTATGATTTTATAATCCTAATACATGGCATATAGAAGTCTTCATAATCTGACTCTAAACTACTCTTCCAAAATCATCTCCCACCGTATCTCCTAAACCAAGCTGAACATCTCAAGATCTAAAAAATACCTTATGCATTTCTCAGCTCATGTGGTAAGCTGGTCAGAGTCATGGGTGGCCAGGGCACTCCAGCTGACAATTATTTCCTCACTTCCCACAGTATGCTATAAAAATATTATATGATACAAACAAACCTGGAAGCAGTGGCCAAGAATACTTCCTTCCACACTCTTCCACATCCCCATATACAATCAATTCTTGTTCCATGAAAAGGAAACCTGCACAAGTGAAATCTCCTTTCCACTTGTTTTATTCATTTCTGTAATAACATATTTCTGTAATTTTGTGGCTTTTGATATTATACCAAATGTATGGTTTTTGAAGTTAGAAAAACTAAATTTGAATCCTACATGAGGTCCTGTGGTCTTTGGTAAGTTTTCTCTGCGAGTCAGTTGTCACATCTGCAAAATGAGGGAAATACCACCTACCTCATTATTTTAGAAATACTTATTGAATGCATATTTTATGCTAACCACTGAGCAGGGCATTAGATTAAGAGAGAGAACGTGTGTGAATGAATACATAGCAATAGCATGGGAAACAACATATTGTAGACATTTAATTTAAAATTTTACTTTTCATTGTTTCAGTATCAATAGATTGCTAACAGCTGGCAACAGAGTAGGGCTAGTTCATAGAGGTTACAAATTTTACAATATAAATAAATATGAAAAGTGTAATATTATGTCCTCTAAGCACTTACCGACCTATAGGTGGATTCCAAATAGTCTTTGACATCTTTTACTCATAAAACTCATTACTTTGAGTAAAGAATCATACACATCATATATGTGATAAGTTTGTTTCCCAGTTCATGATTATCTTTATTGCAGTGGCTCATTCATCCAATGCTATAGGTTGTCAAGAATACAGGCGCTAAGTCAGAGAGTTAAGGGTTTGGTCCTGGCTTTATCACTTAATAGCTGTTCATTTTATGATCATAGCATGCTTCCTGATTCGTTAGGTAATCAACCTAGGCTCAAGGTTCTTCATTTATAAAAATTAATATAATAATTTAATATAATAATGGCCTATGCCTAGTAGGAGTTTTGTGAGGATGAGAGCAGATGCTACATTTAAAACTACATGATCGCTCAATAACTGCTAGTCAATGTTATTTTCCCAACATTGCACTCTTTTCCAAGAGTCCTAATGCATTAGCCAAGGAGTAATTCAATCTTTGCCCTTCTTCTTCTACCCCCATTTTCCACAGTTTTCCGTCCCAGGTGAGGGTGATGGAAAAGGTTTTCTTTCTGAAATATATTTGGGCAAGCCAATTATTCCACATAAATCAAGTACCCCCTTGAGGTTCCTCAGTTTTTAAAAGCATGGGAATGTGGGTAGTCTTGGCTTCACTATCTCTGTCCGGTGTGTAGGATGTCCTGGCAGTCCAACCTCTTGAAATTTGGCCTTGGGGCAAAAGGCTCTGTTCACTTCCTCCTAAGACGGCTTACAGGCCAGGAAAATGTTGTAATAGAGTTTCTTCTCTCCAGAAAATCCCTAGAGGTTCCTCCTCTTGGACTTGAGGGCAGACACTCAAATACTGCCTTCCTTGGATGTTTTTCAGTTTAGCATAGGATTAAAATTTTCAAATCATCTGCCTTAATAAATATGTCCAACCATTCTATTCATTCTGTATTTGAACCCAAGGTCAGGGGGCTGTTTATATTTAAGCCTCTTTCCAGAAACCCATATTCTTTTCCTTTGTAACCTTTTGACCTACTTCACTTGGGTATTAGGATCTTCAGTTGCTTGCTGAGTTTTCCGTTTACACATTTACTCTTCTCTTATTTTATAATTTAACATGTTCACTAAGGCACAATAGGGTATTTAAAATACTGACATGAAAGGTGGATAAAAAATATTTTGGATCAAGAACAAAATATGCAGGAAATGGACATGGAAGAGACCCATTTTAAGTTTAGCTGGTAAAAGCATAAGCTCTTTAGGGAAGGGGGGAAAGTGCTTCCAGAGGACAGACCTAGTAAAAGAAGAGACTCCCTTGGCTATGAGTCACCTTTGTTTTAGTTTAAGCTGTGTTTCTGAGTGCAGTGTGAAAAATGGATGAAAAGTGTTATCAGTACAATTTGTTTTGAAACCTATAGATCATGAAGCGAAAAAAATTTAAATATATGGACAGATGCATGACCTGTTTCAAATGAATGCATGACCTTCCAAAGGTTTACCTATACAAAGCACCAGTGCTTCAAAACTCTTCATTCATCTATATCCAGAATTTGGTATTTTCTCAATAAAGACACAGAGAGAAATGGGATATACGCAAAGGATTATTCCAAGTACACAGAAGTGACACAGAAGTAAGAAAAGTTCAAAAAAGCATTAGAGCTGATGTTTACAAAAGAGAATGTTTCTTTCTTTAACTAAGTGAGACTTGCATTTCTTAGGGGAAAGGAAAAAATCAATCTACTTATGCCAGAGGTATTTTCCTTCCTGCCTTTTATAGGGAACATTCTAATATACTATTTCAATCACCTTCACAGATGCTGGTCCTAAAGGTTAATACAGTGAGAACAGTATTCCTTAACGTGTGGTCAGTACCTTCCAGAAATAAGGACTTATGAAGGGTCATGGATGGACATACACCTTATCTGGGCTTCCCAGGTGGAGCTGGTAGTAAAGAACTTGCCTGCCAATGTAGGAGACATAACAGATGCAGGTTCGATCCCTGGGTCAGGAAGATCCCCTGGCGGAGGGCATGGCAACCCACCCCAGTATTCTTGCCTGGAGAATTCCCATGGACAGAGGAGCCTGTACGGCTCTAGTCCATAGGGTCGCAAAGAATTGGACACACGACTGAAGCAGCTTAGCATGCATGTGAAGCTGCACCAGCTCTACCTGCATCACTCTACTTCCTCTGTGCTTCCATTCATTCTTTCAGTGATCACATCTGCCAAGAGCTCTATCATGTATTCCATTCCTACAAAATATGTGAGAAGGATTGGTTAATTAAATGAGACTGATCCATATTCAGGGGCAGTAGTTGATCAAGATACATCTGTCAGAAACTTTTAGATCCAACTTTGCCTCCCATATGACCCACACCTTCTACCACCTCTTTTTTTCTCTAATGTGTACAAAGAAAGGCCTGATTTGTCACATGGGAAGGTTACTGAATCCTTCTTCTAAAATGTTCTTATGCGAGGTTTTATATCCTCTGAAGTTTGATATTTCCTGAATTTTCATTAATTCTGATAGCTGAGAAATTATCACCTAGTGAAATTTGAAAAATCAAAGTAGGCACTTGCCTCTTTTAAATACAAGCTTTAAAACACTTATGGACCCTGGCAAGCTAACTGGCTTTTCTATATGCCCCTTCTTATAGAACAGCAGCCACCAAATACTAGGAAGACTTCCAGAAGAATTTGATCAAATGATGAGCAGATTATTCAGGTATCTATAATGATATATTCAGACTCAAATACATAGGCACTTTCTTGGAATGATTGTAATGGAAGAGTAATTTAAAACTGACAACAGTTTTATAGTTTGCAATAAGAGTACCACAGTATTATGTTGACTAGTTAATGGTACTTTATATTTTCATTGTGTGGGTGGGTGTGTGTGCTCATTCACTCAATCATGTCACACTCTTTGGGATCCCAGGGACTGTAGCCTGCCAGGCTCCTTTGTCCATGGAATTTTCCAAGCAAGAGTACTGGAATGGGTTGCCATGCCCTCCTCCATGGTATCTTCCCAACCCACAGACTGAACCTGTGTCTCTTGTATCTTCTGCATTGGCAGGAGGATTCTTTAGGATTGGCCAACTGTGAAGCCCAGTATTTTGACTAAAAAATTTATGAATGTGTTAGTTAAACATATAACAAATGTCACTAGTACTGAAACATTTTTCTGTTAACCATGCTATGACGGATCACATTGTTTTACTTTGATCTAGAAAACTAAGCTCAGAATTTCACTCCTTGGCCTCACATTGTTTATTCTTATCAATAACTGAAGTAAAGAAGAAACTTTTTGTCGTTCTGAGCTTCATTTGGTACAAATATTTTCAACATAAAGACATAGCTAGACAATGCAATCCATTCATACTGGCTTGTTTGCTATCAAACCTTTCCTGTGCTAATATTAGTAAAATACATAATAATTTCAATGTGAAGTCACTACAGGATTCTTTTAAAAATATGATTCCAACATTTAATAACAAAACCTATTTTGTATTTAAACTAGCAAGCTAAAAGAATGAAAAATCCTTGCATTAGCTACAAGTTCAATGCCAAAAATACATTAAATGATAGGTGCTTCCTTAAGTGAATATCATGAACTAATACAAAATAATTGACCTTTTCAGATGTTTTGTTCATTATTCATAAATTTGTAAACACTGTTAAGTAGGTTAACAGTTCGTTCTGTAGCGTTCCTCTGGTCTCAGGACACCTAATCTTTGGACAATTCTGCTTTAGCAGATTATCTATACTGAAGCTAAAATAAATGGAAATTAGTTAGGCCAAGAGCTACCAAGCACTTGTTACCAAGTAATATGTGGAAGCTACTGATGATGGACACAGATGCTCCAGAGAATAGGAAGAAAGAGGAGCGTCACATACTTCTGAAGGGGCTGAGTGGCTAAGCAGGTATAAAGCATGACAGGTCCCCGGAAGGATGGCTTAGTTTCATCTTTCATGAACAACACAAACTGCAAGCACAACACAAACGTGAAATATTAGGAAACGGAAGACTGTGCCTGGGAGTTCTATGCTATTGCTTTCATGCTATATTTTTTCTTGTAACGCGTTCCTTCTTAAAGCTAAGCCACTTGGTGTTGGGTGAAGTTGACTGTATATCTTGACTCTGTTTGCCAATCCAAATCCAAGACTAAACTGAGAATAGTATGCAGTGTTTAAATCACTACTAATAGCACTCCTATATCTTTCCCTCAGATAGGTTTGGGTTCATCTTTTTAAAATGAAAGTTTGGTTTTTTAGGCTATGGTGTGGCCCAGGCATCCTTTAAAAGCTAGAGAAAAAAAGCTTCTATGGAGAATTTTAGGTAATTATTAACCCATATAGGTACTTACTGGAATTATAGAGGGAGCCTAAGACATTACTTTGCCAACAAAGGTCCGTCTAGTCAAGGCTATGGTTTTTCCAGTGGTCATGTATGGATGTGAGAGTTGGACTGTGAAGAAAGCTGAGCGCTGAAGAATTGCTGCTTTTGAACTGTGGTGTTGGAGAAGACTCTTGAGAGTCCCTTGGACTGAAAGGAGATCCAACCCGTCCATACTGAAGGAGATGAGCCCTGGGATTTCTTTGGAAGGAATGATGCTAAAGCTGGAACTTTTAAAGTACTGGAACTCCAGTACTTTGGCCACCTCATGTGAAGATTTGACTCATTGGAAAAGACTCTGATGCTGGGAGGGATTGGGGGCAGGAGGAGAAGGGGATGACAGAAGATGAGATGGCTGGATGGCATCACTGACTTGATGGACATGAGTCTGAGTGAACTCCAGGAACTGGTGATGGACAGGGAGGCCTGGTGTGCTGCGATTCTTGGGGTCACAAAGAGTCGGACATGACTGAGCGACTGAACTGAACAGAAGAAGAAAATGTGAACTTGAGCCCTCGTGGAAAGAACCTGAAAGCAAGGAAGATCTGAACAAGTTCAAATGCAGATAATGTAAGATGCTCCAATACTCACATGGAGTTCATCAAAAGCTGTTATTGTTGTTTAGTTGCTTAGTCACGCCACTCTTTGTGACCCCCTGGACTGTATCCCACCAGGCTCGTCTGTTCATGGGATTTTTCAGGCAATAATACTGGAGTTGGTTGCCATTTCCTTCTCCAGGGGGTCTTTCCAACCCAGGGATTCAACTCAAATATTCTGTGCTGGCAAGCGGACTCTTTATCACTGAGCCACCAGAGAAGCCCTTATCAAAAGTAGACTTAGACAAAGAACTGAGACAGAGCAAGATCAAGTTCTGTTTCAGGTAAGTCTCTTAGTTTAACAAGCCAGGCCTTTCTTAAGACTGGTCTAATGGACCTGCAACTAAGAGGCCTTTACCAAAGAGCCTGGATATTTTAATCATAAAACCAAACTGTTAAGATCAATTGTTTTCAAGTAACAAAAGACTTTAATGCAATTTTTATAGTGCAATGGCTCTCATATGTTAGTACAAGCTAATGTTTTTTTTATTATAAGGCATAATTTGTCCCTGAAATGAATAAATATGTAATTTGGAGTATTTCCTATCTTTTGAATATATGAAATAAATGATCTCTTTTACTAGACTTAACATTTTACATCTTCTGGGTGATCAAAGAGCACAGAAATATGTTCTTGAAATCACAGACTTAAGAACCATGAATTTCAGTACATTTTTGCAACTTTTTAAACTGAAATGGGAATCTCTTTTTCCAGTTTCTTTCTTTCAACTCATGCCCCAACTAAATTCAACGAATAATTACTGAATGGCAATGATGTGCTCTATACTCTGCTCATGGGAGTATTATCAACAGTAACAGCAAAATTCCTGGTTTCCATCAGGGACGTACAATTTTGTTAGAGAGAAAACATAAGTACAAGTTAAACAGACAACAGTATAAAACTTACGCCAAACGGCGTCCAAATAAACACAGACAATATACTATTACTTCAGGTAATACTAAAGAAATTTTTTGCAGAACAACTGAGGTGCCACAAGACAGAAAGGAGATAGAAAAAAGATTTTAAAAAGAAAAAAAAATTAAATATAACTTAGTAAACTTTGCAACAATCACTGAATAGATTCTGCTAAGCACTGGCAAGAGTTAATTTAAAAAGCAATGTGACATCTCTACTCTGCTGAGTGATATCTTCAGAGCAGAACCTGATATTTATGTTTGTAACTTTTTTTTGTGCTTCACAAGTGCCGCACTCAATGCTTATTAGCACACTGAGTATATAACTCTTATACAGTTATCCCTTCATATCTGTGTGGGGTTGGCTTCAGGACAACCCCCTGCCACTACCCTACATATGCCAAAATCTATAGATGCTCAAGTTCCTTATGTAAAACAGCAGAGTATCTGCGTGTAATCTATATGCATCTCCCTGCATATTTAAATCATCTCTATATAATTTATAATACTATCACAATGTCGATGTTATGTAATAAACAGTTGCGAGTGTGCGGTAAATTCAAGTTTTGCAGTCTGGAACTTGCTGGAAATTTTTTCTGAATATTTTTGATCTGCAATTGAATCTGTGAATATGGAACCTATAGATATAGAGCACCAACTATACTTTCTCACATTCTGTGATGCTGCAACTCTGTCATCTTCATTTTACATATGAAGAAACTCAGGTTAACTTGCTTGTAGCTGGGAGTCAGAAAAGTAGTAAACTTGATCTTCTTAATCTAACTCATAAACCTGCAATCCAACTTTTAAAATATATTAAAAAAAATATTGGAATGCTTCTTACTGTAACAATGTAGGTTTTATCTGACTAAGGGAGCTGCTAAAGCTAACTGCTGAAAAAAGGCTGAATAAAATGTAAAACGTGAAAACACAAATGTAAAGCACAGCCAACAGAGGAACTGGCAAACAAACAAGGGGACCTAGGAGAGAAAGGAAATGCATCAAAGGAAGATGTATATTTGCCACTGCTATTTTCCCCCTGGGACAACTGGTAATTCGAAGCATTGCACAAAGAGGCAGAAAATAACAGGTTAAAGATTTTGGCAATCAACTTAGGTTGCATGCATGAACGCTCAGTTGCTCAGTCGTGTCTGACTCTTTGCAACCCCATGGACTATAGCCCGCCAGGCTTCTCTGTCCATGGGATTTTCCCGGCAAGAATACTTAGGTTAAGGAGATAAAAATTTGGAATTCTAGACCACCAAGGCAGCCAAAATTCAAGATTCCAAGATCTGAGATAATAAAGAGAATCACAGAGAAATGAGCCTAACAGTCTCTGTACTATTTCCCTTATGGGATTTCCTAGCTCCTAAGCTACTCCTGTGTGGGCCATATTTACAATAAAAAAAAAAAAAAAAAAGACATTTAGAAAGCAGATGATAAGGAGTTAAAAAATGAAACAGATTTTTATTAAAATCCCAGTGTTACAGAGAGAAAAAATTACTTTACTGCCCTCTAAGGAAAAGAGGCCCTCATAAACTGAGGACCTAGTAATAGATCCTTCCTGGGTTTAAGAGCACAACAGAAGTAAGCCAGCTTTCAAAACTAAATAAAAATTATTTAAAAATTTTACCTGAAACAAACTAACCCACTCATATTCTAATTTTTGCTGGATAAAAATTAAATCTCTGGTAAGAAAAGACTCCACAATATTTTTTAGGCAAAGTTTAGCATGTAATAAAAAATTACCAGGTATCCCAGAGATAGAACCAAATGACTAAAAATCAGGAGAAAAAAAATCAGATGACAGAAACAAATGCATAGGTGACCCAGATACTGTACCTAACCAGACACAAATTTTAAAAGAATTATGATTAATATGATCAAGAAAAATAGGTACAAAATAGAGAACTTCAATATAAATGTAGAATTTGTAAAAAGAATTAAATGGAAATTCTACAACTAAGAAAATACAACAACAGAAGTTAGGTATTAAATATTATGAGCTCTAAGCAGGGTATATACAATAAAAACCACTTCTCTCAATGAGCTAGAAAAACTGTTTAACACCAAAATCTGAGATTATTTTAAAAGCAGCCAGGAAAAAAACCTCATGACTATTAAGGTATAATAGCAGACTTTGCAGCAGACAAAAAATAGTGAAATGCTATCTTTAAAGTTTTGAAAGCAATCATTAACAACCTACAACTCTACAAAAGTAGCAAAAGCTAGCTTCATGAATGAAGGGAAAATACATATAATTTTCAGACCAAAAAATGCAATACCAATAAATTGGCATTAAAATAAACATTAAAAGGGATTTTTCTGGCAGAGGAACATGATTGAAGATTAAAACATGGTCATGCAAGAAGGATTGAAAAACAATAGAAAGATTAAATATAAGGGTAAATATAAGTGAATATTGTCTATAGAAAGTAATGGCAACAATATCTTACACAGTGTAAAATATATATATATATACATACATTCTATACATATGTATACGTATATATATACATATATGTGTGTATATATATATACATAAATATATATATGTACAGATTTAAAATGTTACCAAAATAGAAATAAATAAAGGGAGATAGTTAAACAGGTTAAAATAAACAAGATCCTTGTATTTCTGGAAGGTGGCAAATGCATTACTTTGAAAAAGAGGCTATTAAATCAAAGATAATAAAATAGTTTTTTATCATAAAATAGTAAGCATCTAAAATTAGATTTAAGCTTCTATGCTGGGAGTAAGAAGCTATATTAGATAATTTCTGTGTTCTCTTCTATTGCTAACACTAGATAATTCTATTAGTGTTATAAGCAATCATTACTATAAGAAATTATAAAGAGGAGAGTTAAAATATAAGGCATATATGAGATATATGGAAGAATCCTACCTCCAAATAGTTCAGACATGATAGAATGATTTTTTATAAGTTAATATACAGAAATGGTCATTTGGATATAATTTATCATGAATATGGTGTATGTCTGCACATGTGTGCACACTCAAAAAACTGTATGAACAGTTTAAACTAAAATAATTTCTTATGTTCAAATTTATATATTTGGTAGAGTAAGGATAAGTTTCAAAAGAGATATAATTCTTTTCAGTGGGAGTGGGTTCTTTTGATGGTTTTTTTGAGATGGACATGTGAAAATTCAGTTTTCCCTTGGTGAATGGTTAGCAGTGAAGCAAAATTGTTGTATATATTTTATCTCAGGGGAATAGGTGGGTTTGACATCTGGAGGGAAGAGGTTAGAGCTCATCACTCGGGTAGAGTAGGAGGAAATGAAAACTCAGAGGAGGGTCAGAATATCTTTAAGAAGGAGGAGGATTTTGGCTAGGGACTAGATAAAGTTCCAGATGGAGTTACTAGTGGTCAAACATTACAGAATAATGAAATGTGTATGGAGGGAAGTTCACTTCAGTAATTCGTTGTGTGGAGCAAAAGTTTTCTAATAATCTAGAAAACCACGTTTACCTTTCCTAAAATATTGTACTCAGGATGAAACTATTGGCAGGACATAAGCCAGGCAAAGCCTTTGATGTCAACTAATCATTTCAGACATCAAACAAGCCATGGCTTTTCTGAAAAGACTAGGAGTGTCAATTACTTTCCTTTATTGCTTCTCTTGAATAACTTTCATAATCAGATCAGATCAGATCAGTCGCTCAGTCGTGTCCGACTCTTTGCGACCCCATGAATCGCAGCACGCCAGGCCTCCCTGTCCATCACCAATTCCTGGAGTTCACTCAGACTCACGTCCATCGAGTCAGTGATGCCATCTAGCCATCTCATTCTCTGTCGTCCCCTTCTCCTCCTGCCCCCAATCCCTCCCAGCATCAGAGTCTTTTCCAATGAGTCAAATCTTCGCATGAGGTGGCCAAAGTACTGGAGTTTCAGCTTTAGCATCATTCCTTCCAAATAACTTTCTACTAATTTTTAGACAAAATTAAAGATCATAATTATTTGATTACAGTCAACATATTCTGAATTTCCTCAGAAACAGTGGACTGCCATCACTTACACACACACACCCACAAAAGAGAGAGAAGTGGGAAATTTATGTTATCTGATTACATGTAGTAATAGTCTTATGTTCATGACAGGGCAAGATCTATCTTTACTACTCAAAAAAAAAAGAGAAGACTAGGTTATAGTGCACAGATGACAGCAACAATCACATGATAAAGTCAATAAAGAGATCTGTCAGAAGATGTCAAACTAATAAAATACTTCTGGCTTGCTTCTTAAGTTCATCTTTACCGAGAAGAAAACAATTTCTAATTTGATAAATTAATCTCAACAAATTGGAAAATGAAAATAATGCCTGCCTGGCCCGATGATACATATCTTAACAGGCTATGCAGGGCATGACTCAAGGGTACCATGCATAATATAGAAACCCTACACTGGTGGATTAGAAACTAGTTTTTCTATAAATTAGGAGGATTTCTACAAAAACAGAAAGCAGGCAGACTCAGGTTAAGAGGGAAGCTATTCCTTAGTATGGTATAAAACACTTACAGACAAGCTGTCATGGAAGACAGTAATGTAACTGAATCTTATGGAGCAGAATGATAACCACTGTTGTCTAATTAACCACTATTCAGATTACTAACTGTAAACTGTAATTCATGCAAATTAGCTTTCCTCTATCTCCTGATTTGGTTACTAGAGGAAGCAAAGGTATCTGGACAATATTTTTAAAAGGAGATGGAGCCCCACATTCAGAGGACAAACTACAATTACATTTCATACTGGTATAATACAAATTCATACAATCAGAAATAGTTCTAATAAAATTTGAACAAGTATTATCAAATAAAACAATGAGTTTACAATAATGAACTACCAAATGTATGAAGAAAAACCAATAATCACTAACATAAAAGAAAATTTCCGCACTAGGACGACCCAGAGGGATGGTATGGGGAGGGAGGAGGGAGGAGGGTTCAGGATGGGGAACACATGTATACTTGTGACGGATTCATTTTGATATTTGGCAAAATTAATACAATTATGTAAAGTTTAAAAATAAAATAAAATTTAAAAAAAAAAGAAAGAAAATTTCCTCCATAAAATTTGGCATATTACACTTAAATGTACATACAACAAAATCCTAACATGAATGGATGAAGAAAGAACTGCACATTGAAATGCATGGTAAAATGTAAAACTATGAGGATAAAGAGAAAAGTTAAAAGCTTCCTGAGAGACCAAAAAGAAAAAAAATAATAATAACAACACCTTGCCTACAAAAGAACAAGAATTAGACCTGAATCCGACTTCCTTCTCAAAGGCAGATGCTATAGCGTAAGAAGCAATATCCATCAAGTTCGGAAAATATGACTGTGAGTTTGTGAATTTAAGTCTTAATCTTATATCCACCCAAACCAATAATCAATAGAAGAAAAAGTAAAAACATTATAAAACATAAATACTCAAAAACTCGTAATTACAGACCTTCCAAAAGAGAACTAGTAGATTATTCCTGACAAAATACAAAATAAATCCAATAAATAACACCGAAGTGGTAATAAATGTTAAGAAAAACTTTAAAAAATAGTCTTAAAAATAGAAGAACAGTTTAAAAATGTATAGAGAAATTTTAAGACACAACGAGACATGCCTGTGTGTATATAATTTTAAAAAGTGTGTGTCCATATTCTACAAACAAAAATTTTTTTAAAAAGTTGGGGAATTCACAAATTAGTTAGGAACTAGGAGATAAACGAAATCTCTATAGATTCCAAAAAGAAGAGACTATGTAGCTCACATTATTTTTTAAATCACACTAAAAAACTAAAAATAAGTTTTAAACAATAAATGGAATTTAATGGAATTTGCTAGTTAGATGGAGATAGAAAGAAATTTTCTTAACTTGATACATGTTATCTAATAATCACAATCAGTATGTCTACATACAGACACAACTGAGGAACTGAACTGAACTGACTGATTTCATCTCTTGGGATAATAAAGAAATCAAGATGAAAATAAGAATCTCTTTAGAAATAAAGATAAGAATGCTTAATATCAAAATCTTTGGGAGGTGACCAAAGTCAAGCTCAAAAGAAAACATTTATCCATAAATTGATTACTAAAAAAAAAAAAATGTAAAAATGAAGTTATCCAAGCTTCATCTGAAGAAAGTAGAAAAAAACTGTATAAAAGTTTAAAAAAGGAATAAATAGATAGGCACAATTTTTAAGATAGACTTTGCTATACGACAGAAACTAACACAACATTGTAAATCAACTGTATTCTAATAATTTTTTAATTAAAGAAAGAGTAGTCATGATCAAAATGTTGAACACTGTCATTTAAAGACTACATTAAATAGATATAAAATGGAAAACTAAAAGAAAATGAAAAAAGGCAAAAACACCACTAAATGTTTTCAGGAATAAGAAATAAAGTTGGAAATAGATATCAGATCAGATCAGTCGCTCAGTCGTGTCCGACTCTTTGTGATCCCATGAATCGCAGCACGCCAGGCCTCCCTGTCCATCACCAACTCCCAGAGTTCACTCAGACTCACGTCCATCGAGTCAGTGATGCCATCCAGCCATCTCATCCTCTGTCGTCCCCTCTTCCTCCTGCCCCCAATCCCTCCCAGCATCAGAGTCTTTTCCAATGAGTCAACTCTTCGCATGAGGTGGCCAAAGTACTGGAGTTTCAGCTTGAGCATCCTTCCTTCCAAAGAAATCCCAGGGCTGATCTCCTTCAGAATGGACTGGTTGGATCTCCTTGCAGTCCAAGGGACTCTCAAGAGTCTTCTCCAACACCACAGTTCAAAAGCATCAATTCTTCAGCGCTCAGCCTTCTTCACAGTCCAACTCTCACATCCATACATGACCACAGGAAAAACCATAGCCTTGACTAGACGAAACTTTGTTGGCAAAGTAATGTCTCTGCTTTTGAATATGCTATCTAGGTTGGTCATAACTTTCCTTCCAAGGAGTAAGCGTCTTTTAATTTCATGGCTGCAGTCACCATCTGCAGTGATTTTGGAGCCCAGAAAAATAAAGTCTGACACTGTTTCCACTGTTTGCCCATCTATTTGCCATGAAGTGATGGGACCAGATGCCATGATCTTCGTTTTTTGAATGTTGAGCTTTAAGCCAACTTTTTCACTCTCCACTTTCAATTTAATCAAGAGGCTTTTGAGTTCCCCTTAACTTTCTGTCATAAGGGTGGTGTCATCAGCATATCTGAGGTTATTGATATTTCTCCCGGCAATCTTGATTCCAGTTTGTGTTTCTTCCAGTCCAGCGTTTCTCATGATGTACTCTGCATATAAGTTAAATAAGCAGGGTGACAATATACAGCCTTGACGGACTCCTTTTCCTATTTGGAACCAGTCTGTTGTTCCATGTCCAGTTCTAACTGTTGCTTCCTGACCTGCAAACAGATTTCTCAAGAGGCAGGTCAGGTGGTCTGGTATCCCCATCTCTTTCAGAATTTACCACAGTTTATCGTGATCCACACAGTCAAAGGCTTTGGCATAGTCAATAAAGCAGAAATAGATGTTTTTCTGGAACTCTCTTGCTTTTTCCATGATCCAGCAGATGTTGGCAATTTGATCTCTGGTTCCTCTGCCTTTTCGAAAACCAGCTTGAACATCAGGAAGTTCACGGTTCACATATTGCTGAAGCCTGGCTTGGAGAATTTTGAGCATTACTTTACTAGCGTGTGAGATGAGTGCAATTGTGTGGTAGTTTGAGCGTTCTTTGGCATTGCTGGGATTGGAATGAAAACTGACCTTTTCCAGTCCTGTGGCCACTGCTGAGTTTTCCAAATTTGCTGGCATATTGAGTGCAGCACTTTCACAGCATCATCTTTCAGGATTTGGAATAGCTCAACTGGAATTCCATCACCTTCACTAGCTTTGTTCATAGTGATGCTTTCTAAGGCCCACTTGAGTCTACATTCCAAGATGTCTGGTTCTAGGTCAGTGATCACACCATCGTGATTATCTGGGTGGTGAAGATCTTTTTTGTACAGTTCTTCTGTGTATTCTTATCATCTCTTCTTAATATCTTCTGCTTCTGTTAGGTCCATACCATTTCTGTCCTTTATCGAGCTCATCTTTGCATGAAATATTCCTTTGGTATCTCTGATTTTCTTGAAGAGATCCCTAGTCTTTCCCATTCTGTTGTTTTCCTCTATTTCTTTGCATTGATGACTGAAGGCTTTCTTATCTCTTGGTATTCTTTGGAACTCTGCAGTACTTGGATGCAATCTCAAAAATGACAGAATGATCTCTGTTCATTTCCAAGGCACACCATTCAATATCACAGTAATCCAAGTCTATGCCCCAACCAGTAATGCTGAAGAAGCTCAAGTTGAACGGTTCTATGAAGACCTACAAGACCTTTTAGAACTAACACCCAAAAAAAGATGTCCTTTTCATTATAGGGGACTGGAGTGCAAAAGTAGGAAGTCAAGAAACACCTGGAGTAACAGGCAAATTTGGCCTTGGAATACGCAATGAAGCAGGGCAAAGACTAATAGAGTTTTGCCAAGAAAATGCACTGGTCATAACACCCTCTTCCAACAACACAAGAGAAGACTCTATACATGGACATCACCAGATGGTCAACACTGAAATCAGATTGATTATATTCTTTGCAGCCGAAGATGTAGAAGCTCTATACAGTCAGCAAAAACAAGACCAGGAGCTGACTGTGGCTCAGACCATGAACTCCTTATTGCCAAATTCAGACTTAAATTGAAGAAAGTAGGGAAAACCACTAGACCATTCAAGTATGACCTAAATCAAATCCCTTATGATTATACAGTGGAAGTGAGAAATAGATTTAAGGGCTTAGATCTGATAGATAGAGTGCCTGATGAACTATGGAATGAGGTTCGTGACATTGTACAGGAGACAGGGATCAAGAAAAGAAATGCAAAAAAGCAAAACGGCTGTCTGGGGAGGCCTTACAAATAGCTGTGAAAAGAAGAGAAGCGAAAAGCAAAGGAGAAAAGGAAAGATATAAACATCTAGATATAAAACTTCCCAATTCATTTTACGAAACTAGCATAATCCTGAAACAAATCAGCCAAAAGAACACTAAAAGAGAAACTTAACTATTAGTCAATTGTATTTATAAACTTCTATGAAAAATCCTATATAAAATGTTAATAAATTGAATCAAGTAATATAATAAAATAACAATGCATTATAAATAACTCTTTCAAGAACATAAAAATGTTTCTGCATGAGGGAGTATTATAAATCAAGTCACTGCAGAAAAATATTGAAGGAAAAAATATATGATTTTCATTTTAATATGTGGTTTCCCCCAAATTTCCAAAATCAATTAATGGAATTTGTGAGCCAGACTGCAATAGAAGGAAACTTTTTTACTTGATAAATGTTATCTAATAAAAGTTCCAGAAAGCAACATACTATTAGCAAATTAATAACAAGAATCTCATTGAATTCAAGAATAAGATTATTGTCCATTAACTCCACTCCTCTTTAGCACTGTGGGGAGATCTCAAGCAATGTAATCACACAATAAAAAAGAACTGATGTATAAATAGAAAAGGTTAAAACTCTATTTGCATGTCATATGTCTTCATAAGTGTATCTGTGTTCTAAAGCTGTCATAAAGAAGTACCACAAACTAGAGAAACATGTATCATAATAAGAACTGATTCTCCCACAATTCTGTAGACTACAAGTGAAAAATCAATGTGTTGGCAGGGACATGCTTCTCAGGCTTTCTTATCTCTTCCTAGTTTCTGGTGGTGACTTTCTATCCTTATTTTCCTTCTCTACATCACTCTCATCTTATCCTCTGTAGTCACACAGAATCCCCAGCCTTCACCTGGTATTTTGCTTTTCTTGTAAGGACACCAATCATACTGGTTTCAACCCTTGCCAGCACCCTCATCTTAGCTTAATAACATCTGTAAGGGTTCTATTTTCAACTATGGTCACATTATAAGGTACTAAGAATTAAGACCTCAAAATAACTTTTCAGTTCAGTTCAGTTGCTCAGTCATGTCCGACTCTTTGAAACCCCATGGACTGCAGCACGCCAGGTCTCCCGGTCCATCACCAACACCCGGAGTTTACTCAAACTCACGTCCATCGAGTTGGTGATGCCATCCAACCACCTCATCCTCTGTCATCCCCTTCTCCTCCTGCCTTCAATCCTTCCCAGCATGAGGGCCTTTTCCAATGAGTCAGTTCTTCGCATCAGGTGGCCAAAGTACTGGAGTTTCAGCTTCAGCATCAGTCCTTCCAATGTATATTCAGGACTGATTTCCTTTAGGATGGACAGGTTAGATCTCCTTGCAGTTCAAGAGACTCTCGAGAGTCTTCCCCAGTACCGCAGTTCAGAATACCAGTTGTAACCCCGAAAAAATAGGGATACATAGAATCAACTGAAAAATCAATAGAATTAATAAGGAAGCTGAAAAGGTGAACTTACGTAATATCAATATCAATTATTTATTTTCCTTTAGACCAAAAATTAAAAGTTAAAAACTAAGGAGAGAGAGAATGAGAGGAGGAGAGTGGCTTCCATAAACAACAACAAAATAGTAACAGTCTTAGAATAAGCACAAAAAGGGTTATCACTATATGGATAAAAATTTACCAATGGGTGTAAATAGCTGAATAATAGTGAAGAAATTCACTATTTCTGTAGGGAAAGATACAATACAGTGACAACACTCATTCAATATAAATTAAAAACACTCATTCAATACAAGTTAACATATACATTTTCAATTGCAACCTGTTACAAAAGAAATCAAGACAGCAAATTTTATCTTTTTTATGATCAACAAATGTTTTTTTCCAAAATCATACAGAATACAGAACATCAAATTAAAACTTAACTTCAAATTAAAACTTAACTTCAATTAAAAGAACAAATGTTTATTGAAAACTAAGAACAATAAAGAGGAGTCCTTGTGCTATCACATGAGAGCTACAATCGCAGAATCAGTAAACACTGTAATAAATGCCACTTCTATGTGAGGCATTCGTCTAAAAGCTTTACATATATATTATTACACATAATTAAAACTCCTAATATATCTTAATTTGACAGATGAGTTGTTTTAGACACTAGATGACTAAACATATTGCCTAAATTATATATACCATTAGTAACTGTGTGGTCTCATTTGCGGAGAAGGCAATGGCACCCAACTCCAGTACTCTTGCCTGGAAAATCCCATGGGCGGAGGAGCCTTATGGGCTGCAGTCCATGGGGTCGCTAAGAGTCGGACCCGACTGAGCGACTTCACTTTCACTTTTCACTTTCATGCATTGGAGAACGAAATGGTCACCCACTCCAGTGTTCTTGCCTGGAGAATCCCAGGGACGGGGGAGCCTGGTGGGCTGCAGTCTATGGGGTCACACAGAGTCGGACACGACTGAAGCGACTTAGCAGCAGCAGGTTTCATTCTAGAGTCCACATCCTTGACCTATACCATATGCATCCTGATGTTGAAATATAAAGTCAAAGTAATGAAAACTACTTGGCATTGTCATAAGTATGGACATATAAGTAATGGGATAGTACAGAGTCCATATACTGACCCATGTGAACGTGAGAATTCAAAAGCTCTCCAAATCATTATGAAACTAAACATATGGAAACTCATCCATTTAACAAATTTAAGTTAGAACTTGAAGGTGAAAAAGTGAAAGTGAAATCGCTCAGTCGTGTCTGACTCTTTGTGACTCCACGGATTGTAGCTTTCCAGGCTCTTCCATCCGTGGGATTTTCCAGGCAAGAATACGGAGTGAGTTGTCATTTCCTTCTCCAGGAGATCTTCCTAACCCAGGGATCCCGCGTTGCAGGATCAGACTCTTTACCGTCTGAGCCACCCGGGTACTCTTACCTCATAGTATTTAGTGTATATAATAATGCAAAATTACAAATAAAATAGAAGAAATATAGAACCTGTTATAATTTGTATATAATTTATATATATTATATAAATGTATATAAATGTAATATTTTGTAATATAAATTTATATTATATATAATATCTATATAAATATATAACCTATTATAATTTGTTATAATAGACTATTATTTTAGAGTAGTTTTTGGTTCACGGCAAAACTGAGCTCTAAGTATAGAGTTTCCATACACCCTGTCCCTACACAGGCACAGCCTTTCTTACTATCAACACCCCACACCTGAGTGGTGGCACAGTCATCACAGTGGTAAAACTTAAGATGATGTCACTATCATCCACAGTCCAGACTTTACATTATGGTTTATCCTTGATGTTGTACACTATATAGGTTTTGACAAATGTGTAATGACATGTTTCCACCATTATGGTACCAGACAGAATAGTTCCAGTAGCCCCCAAATAGGCTGTGTCCTCCCTAGTCATCCCCATCCCTCCTCCCCACCCCCACACAGCTCCTGACAACCAGTGGTCTTTTTACCAACACTATAGTTTTGCCTTTTCTATTATGTCATATAGTTGTAATGATACAGGATGTACGCTTTTCAGTTTCTTTCATTAATAATATAAATTGAAATTTCCTCCATGTCTTCCCATGGCTTGATAATTCATTTCTTTTTTGCACTGAATAATATTCCACTTTCTGAACGTATCATAGTTTATGTATCCATTCACCAATTAAGGACATCTTGATTGCTTCTAAGTTCTGGCAATTATGAATAAAGTTGCTATAAACCTCCATCCTTTTGTGTGGACATGCATTTTCAGTTAATTTTTGTATATATCAAAGATCATTATTGTGGAATCACATTGGTAAGAGTATGTTTAGTTTTGTAAAAAGCTGCCAAACTATCTTAAAAGTAGCTGTCCTATTTTCTGTTGCCACTAGCAATGAGAATTTCTGGTATAATTTTCTTTTATAATCTGCTTTCTTCACAGTAATTATCTTAGGTATCCATTTGTTTGTTTATTCTTAAATCTGTCTTCCCTTACTGGATTGTCTTGTTTATTACTGCTTTCCTAAGACATAAAACAGTGACTGACAAGTTATAGTAAATGCTCTTAGTAAATATATGTTGAACAAATAAACCATTTAATGCAACTATCTCAAGTTGAGACTGTGTAATGAGCTCTGATAAAAGTAAATGGAAAAATACAAACAATCTAAAGAACACAAGTATACAAAAAAAGAAATTAAAAGTAATATATAATCAATAATAAATTGAAAGAAGCTCAAATTCACTTAGAGAAAAGCAAATCAAAAAGGCAATAAAAATATTTTTGTCCATAATACTGAAAACAATGTAATGGATAATATTGAATCTTAATATAGTTATAAAAAACAGGCACTCTCACATACACTTGGTGAAACTGTAAATTGGTAATCTGTAGTATATTACAAAATAAATGTAGAAAAAATAAGGGAGTGAAAAACAGATATCCTCTTTTCTAAAAATTCTACTACTGGTAATCTATTTTTCAGAACTGGTTGCCCACATGTCTTGTGTATAGTGTGAATCCTTTATAAGAGATATGTCTTTATGAATTACTTCTGTAATTTAAAAAACCTTTAAAAAGCTAAATGAATAATTAATTATTTCAATTTTACACCCAAATGTGCATTCTTTATCAGCTGACCCAGTAACTGCCTCAATTCCAGGAGCTGACTGAAAAAAGTCTTATTTAAGGGTAAGACACTTTTCCCTTAGGAGATATGGTGTATGTGTGTGAGTGTTTGTGTGTGTGTGTGAAAATTGGAAAGTTCTTAATGTTGAATTTTGTAATATATTCATATATTAATACACCATTTTACATAAGTTATTCCTGAATGATCAAATATTTTATTAAAGAATATCTTCCCTTGTGAAGATGAAGTACAGATTTTACGTGCTTAAATCTTGTTCAAGAAATATCTAATATTATCTGAATAAAAGCTTAATTAACCATTAGAATCACCATCCCACCCCATGTCCCATTCTCTCTCTCTTACTCACTTGTCTAGCGGGGAGTAGGAAATGACAGAGAACACAGAGGATTTCCCCATCATACTTCCAAACCAAATTTCTTTAACTCACCGTGCTAGCATACAGTTTGAAGGTTCCTAGAAAGCTCTGTTAAATGCATTCCCATCAATCTCCAGAAAGCAATGTATTTAATTCAAACAGCGTGGGAACACAGTCCCTCACACTGCCAACAATATAGATTTCATACCGTCTCTTTTATTAACAAAGACAATAATTGTTACAAATGGATACTGTGTGGTTTCTAAATTCACAATTAAGTTATGCAAGTGAGAGGAAGGTGAAAAAGGTCTGGTAAAAGTCTAAAATTCAACTCAACAGGCACTTGTTTTTCTTCTTTCCAATGGGTCTAATAATAGGAAATAATCTAGAGGATCAACAAAAATGTACAAATTTAAATAATTAAGTTATGTTATTTTGAATATATGATATCTTTACTAAGATAAAAGAAAAAGTTATGTCTTCTCAGCTATCCAAACAATTCACAGCTGCTCAGTTTTGTTATCCTGAGTTGGTTTCATAGCTAAAATAATTTCTTAAATCTGCTTTCTGAGATTAGCAGTGCCCTCTCCCCCAATTTGAACAAAAATAATTGGAAAGGCACATGTACAAGCTTCCAGTTTATACAAGCTCATTTATTTGAAATCCCTTGAGCTCCTCCAATTAGAAAACAAGTTTTTGAGTTAATATCCTTCAATTGTTAAAAACTTGCGTCACTGCAAGAGCACAGTGAAACGTAAAGGTTCCAGCACACTGGCAGTTGATTGTGAGGGGATGTGATTGTTCCACATTTAGACTGGAAAGGGTTAGGAACTTTGCTTCCCAATGTAGTTAATGAATGAAAGGAAAATTGGACCCCTGAGCCAGAGTCAGTGACCTATGGGAGTGAAAAATGTTCACAGGTTAACAAGGGCAACTGTTCCTTGCCGTAATTCCCAAAGGAGGTAAATGACAAAAGGGGCCAATAAACTTCTTTCTTGGTACTATTTGTTAATCCATTTTCTTCCTAGAAAAAAATACTTGGTGTATCTCTGGAAGACATTGGCCTTGAACACCTGAAACTTTCTATGGTTGTTTCTTTTTGCTAATGATCATTTATTAACGTATTTTAATAATTCATTTTTATAAGCTCAATTTAGATGTAGTAAGAGATTTATCATCCTATAAAATTTTAAATATTAAAGATATAATACACATTAATGTAAAAGGCAAGGTTGAAACCAGAGCTGCTAACTTTATAGTGACAAAGTAACAGTAACATTTCTTTGTTATCTAAATGGTGTTATCAAGTGGCTATGGAGATTTCTTCTTTCTTAAGTGGAAATTATTTCAAACTTTTGTTTAAAAATATTGTTTTCTCCTGGACTGAAGGGAGTTTTCATAGCCATGACCAGGACAACCCCCTGGTCATGTTCAGATACAGAACCCCTGATTGGCTGTTGATGAGTCATTCCTAGTGAGGAATTTTATCTTAACACCTGCCTTATCTTTAACATCCTTTTCAACTTCTAGAAAAACAATAACCAAAAATAAATAAAAAAAATCTGGGACCCATCCAGTTTTGAAACACCTGCCTTAGAGATAAAGAGAGTAATTTTAGGCATTTATAATGTCTTTAGTTGTGGCCTGGAATTTGTTCCTCCTATTGTGAGCATCCGCTGACTTTCTCTTCACTTGGGTCTTACTTTAGTCTAAAAAATTATAAAATGACAAGATATTCTCTGTTACCATAGAAAAATCTGTATTCAGAAAATCCCTGAAGCTCTGACTTCACAGTAAATGCACTGTATGAGTTGAAGAAGTATTACAGCACCAGTTCTAGTGAATCAGTCAATAATCCTTCATGATGTAATTCCAGTCTGATATTGATAATCTTCAACTGAAAGTTAAAAAAGGATATCCCAGGCTTATGTGACCACTGTGAACCAAAACAACACCATTAAAAAAATCACAGACAAGGACTACACAGCTGGACACCAGAAGCACCAGTTTTACTTGGGCTATTAAGAAAATTCACAGTTAACTGAATAAAAAAATATTTATTCTACTTCATTTATTTTTCCCTTGGTATTTAGACGTGTCCCACATTGGTGCCTGTGAAAAGGTTATTACAAGGGCATAAATTTGTTTTAAAACTATGGGCTAATTTGCTAGGTAAACAGCACAAATTACTGAGCAATTACCTAATTTATGCTATTGTATCAATTAGTTATACTGATTTTTTTAAATGTACTTTTCTCTAATGTGTACCTACGTGGTCTGACATTAGACAGTCCTTGCCTGAAGCTCAATTAGCTAAATTCTAGGCAATCAGAAACTGTCTGGATGGAAACTGTACTGGAGAGTCAGCAAAACTAACCAGCTTCAGAGAGCTTGCCTTGCAAAACCATAGTAACTAAGTGATGGCAAATGTCATACTACCAAAAACAAAGTTTAAATAAATAAATAAATAAAAACCTTAAATAGCTTCATAAGGTCCCTTTCATGTTTTGCTTTCAGGGAGTCTGCCAGCATAAGCTTGATGAGAAAGAATGATAGAGAAAGGAAAACAAGTCAGCAAAGGGCAGAGGAAAGAATGTTAGGGAGGCTTGTGGTTAAAACTATGATAGCAGTGACTGTGCTCAAGAGCTCCTTTAAAATGACAAGCTTCAGACAGTAACAAGGATTGCAGAAGATGGGGAGAAATTAGAATCCTCATTCAGTGCTGAGGATATATAATAGTTCTACCACTTTGGAAAAAGGGTCTAGCGATTTCCCAAAAAGTTAAACACAGAGTTACCATATGATCCAGTAATTCCTCTCCTAGGTATATACCTGTTAAGGACTGATTCGTGTTCCTGCCTGGGGCCACAAGGGCAAGGCCATAGGCCATGCCTGAGAGGGTAGGGCTACCAGTCAGAGCCAACGGGATGGGACTGCTGCCTCGTGTGCCCTGATAGCGAGGCCCCATTCCCGCAGGCCTGTGACCACAGGTCACCTCTGTGGTGGAGCCAAAGGACAGAGCATCTGGTCAAAGAGGATTATTCTGAAATCCTAAGATCTAATGGAATTTGCCTAGCAGGATTTTTAGACTTGCAAGGGACCTCTTATCCATTTTTTATAGTTTCTCCCAGTTTCCCATTGGAGTGGGAATATTTATGCTACGCCTGTCCTATCACTGTAATTCTAAGAGCATGCAACTTTTCTAGTTTTACAGCTTCCTACCTTGAGAGGAATTTTACCTCAGGATGAGGCATACCTTGAGCTTCACTTACACTTGACTTAGATGATACTTAGATAAAACTTTGGACTTGGAGTTGATGCTTTGGAGGCTGCTAGGATGAGGTGAATGTATTCTGCATACAAGAAGAATATGAACTTGGAGGGGGCAAGAGTATAGAAAGCTATGGACCAAGTTGTGTCCTCCATCCCATTCCATATGTTGAAGCCCCAGTCATCAACAGGTCTCAATTTGAAGGTAAGGCCTTTAATGAAGTAATTAATGCTAAATGAGGTCATAGGAATGAAGCCCTCATCTAAATAACTTGCTGTCTTAAAAGAAGGGGAAGAGACACCAGGAATATATGTGCACAGAAAGCAGTCCATGTGTAGATAAAGCAAGAAGATAGTCATCAGCAAGTGAGAAGCAGAGATTTCATGAGAAATCAACCTTTCCAGCATTTTTGATCTTAAAATTCCAGCCTCCAGAGCTGTGAGAAAATAAACTGCTGTTGGTTAATCCACTTGGTCTGTGGTATTCTGTTATAGCAGCTTGAGCAGACTAATACAAGTTACGAAAAACATGTATATGCAAATCTCTGCACAAGAATTCCACAGAAGCACTATTTGTAACAGTACAGATGTCCATTAATTGATAAACAGATAAACAAAATGTGGCATATTTCTACAACGAAATATTCAGTCAGTTCAGTTCAGTTCAGTCACTCAGTCGTGTCCGACTATTTGCGACCCCATGAATTGCAGCACGCCAGGCCTCCCTGTCCATCACCAGCTCCCGGAGTTCACTCAGACTCACGTCCATCGAGTCAGTGATGCCATCCAGCCATCTCATCCTCTGTCGTCCCCTTCTCCTCCTGCCCCCAATCTTTCCCAGCATCAGAGTCTTTTCCAATGAGTCAACTCTTCGCATGAGATGGCCAGAGTACTGGAGTTTCAGCTTTAGCATCATTCCTTCCAAAGAACACCCAGGACTGATCTCCTTTAGAGTGGACTGGTTGGATCTCCTTGCAGTCCAAGGGACTCTCAAGAGTCTTCTCCAACACCACAGTTCAAAAGCATCAATTCTTCGGCGCTCAGCCTTCTTCACAGTCCAACTCTCACATCCATACATGACCACTGGAAAAACCATAGCTTTGACTAGATGGACCTTTGTTGCCAAAGTAATGTCTCTGCTTTTGAATATGCTCTCTAGGTTGGTCATAACTTTCAGTGAAATATTGTTTGACCATAAAAAGAAGTATTGATACATGTGATGACATGTATAAGCCTTGAAAACAAACATTAAGCTAAACAAAAAAAGCTAGTCACAAAACACATTTTATACAGATCTGTTTATATGAAACATCCAGAAAAGATAAGTCTCTAGGCAAATAAAGGAAGTTAGTGGTTGCCTATGTCAGAGGGTAGAGGGGTAAGGGGACTGACAGCTTAACAGGTACAGAGTTTCTCTGGAGTAATGAAAATGTTCTAAAGCTTAGATGATAGGGATGACTGCAGAGGTTTGTGAATACTGAACAATACTGACCTGTACATTTTAAATTGGTGAATTTCATCTTAAGTGAATTTTATGTCAATACTTTTTTTAAAAAATTAGCATCTTCCAAGGCCCCATTAATTAACATTGATAGCTCTGTTCACAGACAGTATATCCAGTGACACTGTTCTTCAGGCAGGACTGTTTATAAGGCAGGACTTCATCTAGCATAGAAAGAGCAATTCTGATTCCTCCTTCTAGTTCTAAAATTTTACAGCAAGTGTTTCATTTTCCTCTTTGTCTCTTCCACTATTCCTTCCTTTGCCTTCTCTACCCTTTACTTATCTTAATAAATAATTTAGTCTTGAAAGCTTTAGACTAGGCAGATCAACGTAACTGACTATGTCAGCATTACAGTGGGAAACATGAGGCTCAGAGAGGGGTGTCAGAAAATCTAGATGGGGTGAGGAGAGTGCCCACGTGGCGGGAATACCTTGGAAAGACTGTCTAAGTTCTACTGGGTTAACAAGGGTATGTACATGGGGATTGGCCTGGCATGAGATATCAGAGCCTAATGAGGGTGAGAGGGCATCCCACTAGAAGGGTTGCTCCATCTACAGTATCAGGGCCTGAGTGGGATGAGGAAAGAATACATACAGCAGAGTTCCAATGCAGGGAGAGAAAGAGCAGAGTGAGTAGTGTATTCTTGAAGAGAGACAGCCTAGTGTGAGACAGCAGAGCCTAAGAAGGACAAGGAGTATGTCCAAGAGAGTGGGCAGTTAGAATCCAAGCAAGGTGAGGAGGACATGCATGTAGAAGCACAGCCCTGCAAAAGTTGCTGGAGCCCAAATGGGCTCACAAGGGTTTCTACCCAAGAAGGTAGGTGGCCCTGAGTCAGAGCCTGAGTAAGGTGAGAATCATGTCCATACGGAGCGGGTGTCTAGCGTAAGGTGTTGAAGCCCAAGAAAGCTAAACAGAGCACTGGTGTGGAAGAGGGTAGACAATGCCTTGGGAGTCACAGCTCAATGGGGTGATGAGGTAGCCACAAGCATGATGTGACAGCAAGAGGGATGAAAAACTGTTCACGTTCAGGGAAGATGTTTAAGTAAATAAACAAATAAATGATAATGGGTATATTATGCACTGCATGTGAAAGGATTTATAAGTATCACAATTGAGAAAGCTGGATAAACTGTTCTGTTACATATGAATTAGACGTTTTGATGTGAACTCATAACTTTATCTCGGTATACCTTATAGCCATAGAAAAGGAAAATGGAAGGTATACAAATGGGTCTCATTGGTTCTAAAACTTCAATGTGATTAAGAGTCACCTGGCAAGATTTTAAAATGATTTTCATACTCCAGGAAAATCAGAAAATGGATCATGATCTTAGGAAAACAAGGCTGGTTCAACATTTGAAAATCAATGTAATTCACTATGTTAATAGTGAAAGTGAAAGTCACTCACTCATGTCTGATTTTTTGTGACTCCATGGACTGTATCCTGGACTGGGTAACCTTTCCCTTCTCCAGGGGATCTTCACAGCCCAGGGATTGAACCCAGGTCTCCCACATTGCAGGTGGGTTCTTTAAAAGCTGAGACACAAGGGAAGCCCAAGAATACCTGAGTGGGTACCATATCTCTTCTTCAGGTGATCTTCCCAACCCAGGAATCAAACCAGGGTCTCCTGCACTGCAGGCAGATTCTTTACCAGCTGAGCAACCAGGGAAGACAAAATAAAGAAAAATGACTATGATTATTTTAGTTGACACAAAAATTCAACTGATAAAATGTAATGCCTTTCATGATTAGAAAATATCAGAAAATAAAGACTACAAAGAAACTTCACTAATATGATTTATGACGTTAACAAATTTGGCCTACATTAACTCGGCCAAAGCTTTGTTAGAATAGCATGTAGCTTGATACAATTTCTTAGCAATCATCCTTCCTTCCTCTCCTATCAGATCTGAATTGTGGTCTGAAATCTATTCCATCTTCTCTGATTCTCCCCTTTATCTTTCATAATCACTTTTGCCAATAAATCTTTTTCACACTTAATCTCATTTTAATGTATGAGTTTCAGAGGAATTGAATTATGAGCACAGAGTTCCAAATACAAGCGTATACATATGTTAATAACAACTCTATTCTTAATAGCTCTTAAATGGAAGCAACCCTGATGTGTATTGATAAATTGATAAATTATGGTATGTGTGATGTTGTACAAGTTTTAATTACTCATTATCCTAATTTCCTTAGCTTTAAAATGGAAATATAATAATATTATCTCTTCTATGATAGGTTTTCTGAAAGATAAAATATATTCATGAATATGAGGTGCTTAGAATCATTCTTGAATTTGGTCAATCTAATATGATTATGTACATTACCAGTTATCATTATGAATATGATTATATAGTTTTTTCTACTGAATATTAAACTTTTAAATTAATTTTCCTTAAAAGCAAATGTTCATAATTTTTCTTTCTGCTTAAAAAATGACTTCATATTTTGATCATATCAGATTTGAACTCATCATTCTATTAATTACCTGTCATTTGTGGTCAGAAAACATATTTTGTTTCAATCCTTGTAAATTTGTGGAAAATTTTTTAAGGGCTTAACATATTATCTGTCCTGGAGAATGTCCCATGTGCACTAGAGAACAACATGTATTCTGTTATGTTGGACTGTGATCAACAGATGTGGGTAATGTTAACTGGGTTATACTGTTTTTCTTTTTTGATAGTCTGCCCAGTTAATATAATAACTGTTGAAAGGGGGGTATGGAAGTCTCCAAATATATCATTGAAATGTATGTCTTTCCCTTCAATTCTGTGTGTGCTTCATTTTTGGAGGGGGTTCTTCTTTCTTAAGTGGGTATATAAATTTGTAACTGTTTTCTCATCTTGATTGAATAAACTCTTTTGTCAACAAAAAAAAATTTCCCCTTGTCTTTAGTAACAAACTTTGTCTCAAAGTGTATTTTGTCTGATTTTAGTATGACCATTCAAGCTCTCTTGTGGTTTCTGTTTGAATGGTACTTATCTTTTCATCATGTATGTTCAATTTATTTTTGCCTCTGAATTAATGTCTCTGTATCTTATTGTCAGCATACAGCTGGTTTTTTTTTTAAAGAATCCATTCTGCAAATATCCGTTTTTTTATTTAAGCTTAGCCCATGTACAGTTAATGCAATTACGAACAAAGTAGCATTTGCAGTTGCCTGTTTTCTACTTGTTTTCCATACATCTTATGTTGTTCATTCTGTTCTTGATGTCATTCCTTTTTCTCCATGCTTCCTTCTGTGTTAGAGATTTTCTACTATAACATACTATTTTAGGGCATCCCTGATAGCTCAGTTGGTAAAGAATCCACCTGCAATGCAGGAAACCCCGGTTCAATTTATGGGTCGGTAAGAGTACGTCAAGGCTGTATATTATCACCCTGCTTATTTAACTATATGCAGAGTACATCATGAGAAACGCTGGACTGGAAGAAACACAAGCTGGAATCAAGATTGCTGGGAGAAATATCAATAACCTCAGATATGCAGATGACACCACCCTTATGGCAGAAAGTGAAGAGGAACTAAAAAGCTTCTTCATGAAAGTGAAAGTGGAGAGTGAAAAAGTTGGCTTAAAGCTCAACATTCAGAAAACTAAGATCATAGCATCCGGTCCCATCACTTCATGGGAAATAGATGGGGAAACAGTGGAAACAGTGTCAGACTTAATTTTTCTGGGCTCCAAAATCACTGCAGATGGTGACTGCAGCCATGAAATTAAAAGACGCTTACTCCTTGGAAGGAAAGTTATGACCAACCTAGATAGCATATTCAAAAGCAGAGACATTACTTTGCCAACAAAGGTTCATCTAGTCAAGGCTATGGTTTTTCCTGTGGTCATGTATGGATGTGAGAGTTGGACTGTGAAGAAAGCTGAGTGCCGAAGAATTGATGCTTTTGAACTGTGGTGTTGGAGAAGACTCTTGAGAGTCCCTTGGACTGCAAGGAGATCCAGCCAGTCCATTCTGAAGGAGATCAGCCCTGGGATTTCTTTGGAAGGAATGATGCTCAAGCTGAAACTCCAGTACTTTGGCCACCTGATGCGAAGAGTTGACTCATTGGAAAAGACTCTGATGCTGGGAGGGATTGGGGGCAGGAGGAGAAAGGGACGACAGAGGATGAGATGGCTGGATGGCATCACTGACTCGATGGACGTGAGTCTGGGTGAACTCCGGGAGTTGGTGATGGACAGGGAGGCCTGGCGTGCTGTGATTCATGGGGTCGCAAAGAGTCGGACACGACTGAGCGACTGAACTGAACTGAACTGAACTGAAGATTCCCTGGAGAAGAGAAAGGCTACCCAATCCAGTATTCTGGCCTGGAGAATTCCATGGACTCTATAGTCTATAGGGTCACAAAGAGTTGGACACAACTGAGCAACTTTATTTTATAACTTATGTTTCATTACTTTTTGATGTATTCTCTGACTGACTGCCCTAGGATTACAATTAACATCTTAACTAAAACAATCTAGCTCAGTAAGTATCTACTTTATTTTAGTATTATATAAAGGTTTTGCTCCGATACAGTTCCACCCTCTCTCCACTCCTTTGTGATACTATCATCCTACAAATCACATCTTTGTACATTATAATCTCTATAAGCTATAAACATAATTTTTAATTACTGATTTATACATATCTTTTGTATCAGACAAAAGATTTATGAAAAAGATAAATATACTGTAATCTGTATTAATTTATGTAATGACCTTTATTAGGGTTTTTACTTCTTCACATTGAAGCAAGTTATTACCTAGTTTCATTTTAGCCTGAAGGACCTCCTTTAATATTTCTTGTATAGCAGGTCTGCTTAATGATAGTCTTTTAGTTTTAGTGTCTGAAAATGAATTGATTTTTCAAGGATGTTTTTGTAAAATACTTCATTCTTGGGTAAGTCTTTTTCAGAATTTTGAAAATATCATCTCATTGCTTTCTGGTTTCCATTGTTTCTGATGAAAAGTCAGCCATTAATCTTATTGTGGTCTCTCCCTGACTTGGGGACTCAGGTCAGCTTTCTGCTCACTAGTCCTCTACCAAAGGTCACTTATGCCACCATTTGGAGTATGCACAAGGAGTGGGCCACAAACATGTGGGTGAGGAACACAGAACCACGGGTGCCCATCAGCCATGAGGATGTCTACAGATGAGGCATCCCCAGGGGCTCACAGGTAGCTTCCTCATAAAGTTCATGGTGGGACCCAGGTCCCTTTAATGCTTTCTGAGAGTCCTACCTGTCATTCTCCCAGCCTCTTTTTGTCTCCAACTGCTGTAGCTCACACACGGTGCTTTGGATGGAGAGAGAAATGGCCCTCTGTGGCAGCATTGCATTCACCCTGCTGGGAAAACTGGGCACTCAACTGTTCTTCCTTTCCTCCTTGGGAAAAATCTCTGGCCATGTTCTCTCTTGGCACTGGAATGTCACCTTGGAATGGGGTGATATAGATAAAATCAAATGATTCCTCTCACCCTCTTGAATGGTTTCAAACTTGTTGTTGTTGCTGTTCCAATTAAGTGCCAGCAGTTCTCCTGGACTTCCATAAAAGCTCACCTATCCATGAATAACTATCTAACATAGTGTTCTCTAGGAGAGAACACAGAGAGGGGTACAGAGTACCTGCAGCCAGTTCACACACCACTACAGGGTCCACTACCAAGATAAAGCCTGTATACCTAATACCCACTGCTAGGGTGGATCTTCTCAGATGCCTTGGTGTATGGTGCTGGATCCCCAGGTCCCTCAGGGCTACTTCTGTCTGTGGATGGATGCCAAATTGTTGTTGAAGGGGGGAAACAATGAGGAATGTTTTATATAGCCTCTTGTTGAAATCACTCCCACATCATCCATTTCTCATAAATAAGTGCTCCTAATATTGTTGTAAGACTTCTGGTCAATTTTTAGAGTTTTGAAAAGTTAATTTTCATTATTTTATGGAAGCAAGGATTTTCAGAATTCCTTACATGGCCATTCCACCGTGCTTTTCCTGCCTTTCTTTTCACCAGAGAATATGGTTACCATCATCTAAACATTTTAAATAGATCTTTGCAGAAGATCCATACCAATAAGATGGATAAAGTTTTAGAAATGCAAACTTGATTGACATACCCCTTATAATTTAAACCGTCCAAACTCTTGGATCAAATTTTTCTGAATAAAAATCAAAGACATCATGACGTTTGGTTCCAAATCCACTATTTGCTTCCAGGCATCCTATGACTCAGAACTGTGTGCCAAGAGTGTTGCATTCACTCACAGCTTTCAATTTTTACATGCTCTGTTCCCTTTGTTTGGCCAGCTTGTCTAATGAATTCCTTCTAGTCATTCTTCAAGTCAAAACCAATCATTCCTCCTCTGAAGCTCTTTCTGTAATCCCAGAGGTAATGTCTTTTTATATCTTCACCACTTCTTGTGCATTCCTCCATTAAATCACTTTACATATAGTATGTAATTGTGGTTTGCCATCTCTTTTCCCATCACTTTTAGGGTTAGAATTACAGAATTTCAATTTTTTAAACCCTATGCTTAGGAAAATGCTTGCCATATGGTATGAACTACTTGAATGTTGCCTGAATAATTGGGTAAGAGTGTTGAGAGTCATAGATAAGGAAGTTTGGAAGAGGGAGATAGCAATTAAGAGGATCGTGGTGCTAGCCATTTTTAACCAGAGAATAGATTTGGATACTTTTTCTTTATCCCTTCTCCAGTAAATGATAAATAGCTTTCTTCCCTGGTGGGGAGAATCCCCTTTAGCTTAGTAATGGCTCTGAGTACACTGAGAGTTAACAGTTCAGGGCTCAAAGGAAAAGACTTGGCATGGGCAGGGATGGGAGGAGAATCATGCGGCCAAAATATTTCTCTTCATTTTTTCCTTCAACTCTGGGAAGGGAGAAAACATAAAACTGAGTATTACACTAAGCATTAAACAAGAAAATTGTTCTCACTTTATGATTAAAGGATAACGGTGCTCTTGTGATGGTGTCAGGTATGATAAAACAAACAAAGTAAATTATAAGTAGTAATCTCGTTTGTAGGAAGTTATACTGGTTGACATGTCATATCTTTTCCATTTGTAGTTTTCCTGACTTTCTGATTTGTTTCCAACAAAAACTGGTGTTAGTAAGATGAATAAAAACCTAACCATGGGAAGAAGCTGATGGATAGCTTTATGTGGTGTGCATGGAAAAATCCTCCTCAGGAAAGAATCCAAATTACTAACTGGAAAAGGGCGGGAAGAATAACTCATGTCAATAAAGAAAAGCTATGAAAAATCAAAAGGTCAGGACTTTGGATATTTGTAAGTTAAGGTGTATTTTGACTTGTCCTGGAGAGACTCAAAAACTACTATTGAACTGAATTACTTCCAATGAAATTACTTGGCTCAAATAATTTCCTATTTCAATACCTTGCTTGCTGTGAGGACAAGTGAAATAGACCAGTGCAACTAATAAGCCAAATTACATAACATTTTAGGGAGACCTTGAAACATGACAGTGTAAAATATATTGCATCCATACTTCTATCATGCATTGTTATTGTAATCAAGAATTAGTTCAAAGTAACTGAAACTTTTCTCAAACTTTTTTTTTAATATTCCTTCTTCTATACTTAGAAAAGTTGTATAATTTATTGCACAAAAAGAGAAATTAATGCATGTATGACAGATAAAAATTGCATTGATTAGTTTAAAATTAAGAATTAAAAAAATACAAATAGTAAATACTGGCTTTCCTGTCACTTCATGTAAAATACTACTAACTGATTAAAAATAATGTTGCTAATATATACATTACTTTGGGCAAGTTATCATGTATCAGTTTTCTGGTATTTAAGAAAACAAATGTACTAAAGACATTGATCTGAAACATATTAAATTTCCATATTAGCTGCTATCCCAGTTATTACATATATCATATACACATACAATTATATATGATATAAATCATATACAATTACATATGATATGTACATCTTTTTAATTCAGTTCATTTATTCCAATACTTAAACTATATTCTACTGTGTTTTTAAAGGCAAAAACTATTACCTCTTCCTAATTTACATGAAATATATTATTAGTCTCCCATTATAGAGAGGAATATGAGTTACACATAGCTTAATTTATTCATTCACATTCACACAACTAAGAAGAGGTTAAGTTGAAGTTGGAACACAAGAATGTTTGACTTCATGTTCTTCCCACCTCTTTTCTTCCCCTTTTCAACACATATTTTGAGTTTCCACTATACACCAAGTAATGTGCATCACAAAAAGACCCTCAAAAAGGAAATTAGTGAATCGGGCATCAAATAATGTATCATGGTTGACTGAAAATAAGAGTTTGTGTTTCTACTATGTGAAGGAGCATAAAGACAGAGACCCTCAGAAATAATAGCTGTTCTAGGTTGGGCTTATGGCCTAAGGACAGAGCAAGGGGTGAGGGATGTCAACGAAGTTATGGGTCAGAAAAATAGTCTCCATGACAACGGGACACAAATAGTGGCTGAAATGACAGTAGTATTAGGAGATTCTGGATAGAGGTCAAAGTGAGAATGAGCCCAGATGAGTTTAAAAAGACAATTTCTCTAGGGCAGATCAATATTTGGAATTGGCAGAAGCTTAAATCTTTTGGTTAAAATAATTTAATTCTAAAGATAGACGTCTAATAGGTGTTAGGCTAGAAAGAGAGACAATCAAGGAATGACATATTGCTGCCATGGATAATGGGATGGCTAAGCTTGTAAAAACAAAATTAAGATGTAGGAGGATGTATCCAGAGTATTATTAGACTATAAGGAGAGAGAAGTCCTAGGTTAGCAGGACTACCTTCTCTGCTTTCCAACTTCTTATAGTATCACTGACTAACCTCAGGACTGCTTCTATACCCAGGAAATGCAATAACATGCACATGCTTCTTAAGTGATCTTAGCTACATAGAGAATGGAACTATCCAAAAATCAGACAGATCATTACAATAAACAGAGACAACAGGAAAGAAAAGAAGAAGAAAAATATGATTTGGAGAAACACCCATGGGGCTTTTCTTCCTTTCTTAAATTTCTGAATGACTAATTTGTCCCTGGACACCACAAACATCAATTACTCATTTTAAAACTGCTCAGAACATTTTTTTGAGTTTTTTAAAAACATTTTTCAATCATTAGTCCAAGTTTATATAAGCAGAGCTTAGATACAGTCCCTCTGAGCATTCTTATTTATGATATATGGGATGCTGTTCTTTTGAATTGGGTAAATTTCCATTCACCTTATATTTAGGCCTCCCAAGACCTTGTTCTATAATATAGAAGAAAAGCAACTTGGTTCCACCAGAGGCTACATGCAAGTTATGGCATGCTAGAAGCAAAAAGAGATTCTCCATGGTCAGCAGTAGTGAATGAGAAACCTCTAGTTAGATCCAAGAAGGAGAGTGTGGCACGTATGATAGCCAAGTGGTTTCAGTACTGCTGTCACAGTTTATAGGACAGTATATCGTGGTTAAGAGACAGACCCTAAAGAAGAGACAACTGGGTTTCGATATCTGCTACTTACTAGCTGTGTGAGGCAGTAAAGTCATCCAACCCCCTGGCATCTCTGCTTACTTATTAGTAAAATGAATATAATAGGATCTATTTCAAAGTGTATTATGACAGTTACAGGAGTTGATATATAAAGTTGTCTTACAAGAACACTGCAATTATTATAATTGATATTATTATTATTATTATTTGTGGTTGGTGATACACTGTACAGGTTTTGGCAGTAAATAGTCTTAGCATGACCAGATCAGAAGTGTGCCTCTTTTTTATTCATGAAACTAGAATCTGACAGAAACTCAACTGCGATTCAAAAAATACAATGACTACTCCTTACTGAAAATTCAGATACAGATGACCACAGGCAGAAGTCATACAACTGATATTCTGAACTAAAATAGAACTACCTAACCTAGTATTACTGGTTAACTGTCTTGAATAAGAGATCTCCTATGCTTTCTAGAACATAAATGTTCTTGTAACATACCCTCCTCTGCCATCATTATCTCAACTATTGTGCTGACCAGAACACAGCTCATCAACTTTGATCTGATCAAGGAAGCAATTGGGTTTTTGCCCTTCTTCTGCAGACATCATATTTAGCATTAGGTTTTCTAGAAGTTTTATCATACCTTCACTCATATTGTTTGAATTCGGAGTTAAGTAAATCCCTGTGCTGTCCTCAATATTCTGCAAGTTACTGGTTGATAGGCAAGATAAGCTCTACTTTACTGCTTCTCTTACTTAATAAACTCCCTATTTTAGTTTTACTATTTCCAGTGAATAGTGACCTCACGCTTGCTGACACATGTTCAGTGGTTATACAAGAGATGTTGATATTTTGTCTTTCATGCCTCAAGTCAGTCTTCTTTTCTCACTCTCTTACACATCCGCTTTCCAATTTATTTGAAGCCACTGTCCATTTGACATGAAAAATGCACTTACAGTCTTGTGGCTAATTATTTCAAGGAGAGTGAAAAAAACCCTCGATTATGGCATGATTAACTCCATGTGCTTCAGCTAAAGCAATTGCATACTACAGAATTTCTCTGCAAAGACAATTTTCAGCAATTGGCTTGTGTTAAACATTGCATTCCATTCCTCCGGTGCTGGACTGATTTTTCTATGTATCTTCAGAGAATCAGCCTATTCCATAGCACATCTCATATACTTCTTCTATGAAATTTTATGCAACTGAATTATCTTTGTTAGTTTTTACCAAATAACTATCACCTCTCATGTCATTACTCAGGTTTTTAGCTCCTGGCTTTTTAACTTCTCATCACAAAAATGGGAGGGAGGTCCAGGAAGGAGGGGACATGGGTGTACATATGGCTTATTTTTGTTGATGTATGACATAAAACCAAAAAATTCTATAAAGCAATTATTCTTCAATTAAAATTTTTTTAAAAAGTGAATGGTCACATGGTGATTGACTGTTCCATTCAAGATTTGAGGTGAAGAGCTGAAGTTGGTGGAGAAGGCAATGGCAACCCACTCTAGTACTCTTGCCTGGAAAATCCCATGGACGGAGGAGCCTAGAAGGCTGCAGTCCATGGGGTCGCTGAGGGTCGGACACGACTGACACGACTGAGTGACTTCACTTTCACTTTTCACTTTCATGCATTGGAGAAGGAAATGGCAACCCACTCGTGTTCTTGCCTGGAGAATCCCAGGGATGGGGGAGCCTGGTGGGCTGCCGTCTATGGGGTCGCACAGAGTCGAACACGACTGAAGTGACTTAGCAGCAGCAGCAGCTGACGTTGGGGCTTGAGACCAGACTGAGGAGTGCTACTCATATCATTGATATATAACTACTATCTCTGATACTCAATTTCATATCAGGAATGTTTCACCTGTTGCCATCAGACAGGATTATTTGCAATAAAGCTCTCATGACTTTTGCAACTATTCCCAAGGATGGGGCTGGATCTTCAATGTGCTTAGTACCTGATAATCTTAGATAGATTATTTAGAGGCTCTAACTCTCAGATTCCTCATATATTAATGAAGATAATTAAGACTGGAATATTCTTGGTAGGGATGCCATAGGATTAATTAAGATAGTTAAAGTGTTCCACATAATGCTTGACACACAGAAATTACTCAAATAAATATAGCTATTACTATTTCTAAAAATATGCACTCATGAAAAGTCTTTATGAAATAACTATCAATTTAAATTAAATTACCTTGTATCAGGTTGTGATTAAATGTAAAAGAACTAGAATCTGTTGAAGACTTGAAATAAACAGAACTTTATACATATGACTTTGTCATCTTTTTGCTTAAATCATAAAGGACTTGAGAAAAAAAGAAGACAAAACAACAGTATTATTTTTTACTAAGTCTAAGAATTAAAAAGATGGCAAATGCCCAGGTAAAAACCTATCCACTTCTTGATTTCTTCCACCATATTATTATTATACTTTCTGAATTCTTACACACATATTTTGTACCTAAAAAGTTAGCACTAAAGTATTCTACTTACGTTTATTTTGATAACTGTTTCACTTTTTAAAACCTATGTTAGGTAGTATAGCCCTAATGGCTTAAGATCTTTTCTTTAGTAGATAGACGTATACATCTATAGATTTAAAAGAAAAATGGTATCACGTCCTCATCTGGTTTGACCATATTGGGACTTAAACACCTATACATACACCTATATATAACAATTGATGAATGATTCATTCTGTAATTCCATAGTTTGAAAATACTATATATTTATATATAGTCCAGTCCACTCACTGGACTATATGATGGGCCTGGATCTCTCTTCAGGAAAGGACTAGGCAACGTAGCTGAGATTGCTGTTGGTGGGTAGTGTTAAGCTGTTAGCCACTGTGGTGACTGCCTCAGATATAGAGATATGACTCACCTAAGGTTGTGTCCCTTCCTATGAGACAGGCTGGGACCTGGGACCATTTGCTGAAGTGCCTGCCCCTGGACAAAGGTCTTCTACATCAGCAAAACACAAAGAAAGTAATGGCGAACTAAAAATAACTGCATGGATGTGCGGTTGGGATTAATTACAAAAAACAAGATACAAAAAGACCCAAAACCCAGCAGAAGCAGGGTGTTAGCAGCAAAAGCAGGGTACTGCACCAAGCACACAGAATCACCAAGAAGGTGGGAAGACCAACTAAGCTGCCCGTCTAGTGCAACCCCTGAACTCACCCCTACATGCATGCACGCATGCTAAGTCACTTCAGTTGTGTCTGACTCTGTGCGACCCGTAGACGGCAGCCCACCAGGCTCCTCCTTCCACAGGATTCTCTAGGCAAGGATACTGGAGTGGGTTGCCATTTCCTTCTGCACTCACCTCTACACTCATCCCATATAAGGAACTAGCTCACCCCACCCCACACCCACCACCTGGGAGTGAACAAGGGAATCTTGTTTGCATTCCCTCCTGCTGAAGCAAGAGTCCCAGTAAAGCCTTGCCTGAATTTCTTATCTGGCCTCTTATCAATTTTTACTGATTAAGGAGGCCAAGAACCCTGGTCAGCAACACCTAAAGCGGCCCCACTTTCTCTCTGAAGTGTCCCTGACCACCTTAACTATGATTGCAGCGCATTTCCCACAGCAGTGCACATGCCCTTCTACGTTTACGTCTTCCAATACCATTAGTATACGACATACCTGATGTATTTACTTCTGTGCTCTTGCTTTTCTTTCCCTTTCAGAATTCAAGCTCAACGAAGGCAACATTTGAGGTCTGTTTTGTTTACTGGTATATCCCAACAGCTTAGATTACCTGAAGCGTAATACTGGCTTGATAATTGTTATTTTTAAATAGTTATGAGCCATCATCCTACCACCTGTTAAGGGAGAAAGGTGAAATACATGCAGTTATCTCATTCTATGTGTCTACTTATTTTTTGCCTGTCTTCCTCAACTAGAATGTGAGCTCCACGAGGGCAAGGAGATTGTATCTGTCTTGTTCACCATTGTATCCCCAGCAACTAGCATAGCGCCCAGCACACAATAAATGCTTAATAAATCCTTATTGAACAAATGCCTGAACAGATACAATGGGGCCACATAATAGGACCTCAGTAATTTCTCTAGGAGAAGGACTAGGGAACTTCTGCCTTCCCGATACTATTGGTATGGGAGTCAGTAGTATTCAATAAACAAATATTGCAATTGTAACTTGGATTTTCCTCAAGTTCAGCTTCAATGATAAAAGATGCTTATTTATAACAATGAAGTTCTACTTTGTTTTTTTCCTTGGTTACCCATCCATGTTTATTTCCTTAGAGAAAATCTAGGAAGAGAGGGACTATGAGCTTGGTTTTACACACAGCTCCAAGGCCACTTAGCTATCTCTTTATCATTAAAAACTGTGTCTGAGTTCTGATTCTTAAATTTGGCCTCAAATCTTCTTTCACATACTCTCTCTTGTCCAGCAATTTAACTTCACGTCCAAAACCCCCTTTCTATGGGGGAAGGGATCGATTGGGAGTTTGGGACTGACATGCACACACTGCTATATTTAAAATAGATAACCAACAAGGACTTACTGATAACACAAAGAACTCTGCTCAATACTTTGTAATAACCTAAATGGGAAGAGAATTTGAAAAAGGATATATGTATATGGATAACTGAATCACTTTGCTATATACCTGCAACTAACACAACATTGTTAATCAACTGTGTCCCAATATAAAATAAAAATCCAAAATAAAAATTAAAAAAATAATTTCTTTTTTAAAGAATTTTTTATTCCATTTTTTTCTTTATATGGATTTTTCATCCAAAGGTTTTCCAAGTAACTGTTTCATACACTCTCCTCTCTATCCCTGCTTTCAGTACCAGGCACTGCAAATTATTAGCAATTGAAACTCTGGCTCTTTGTCCAATCAGACTTCCAGGCCATTGGTCCCAGAGTATATACCCAGCAAAGTATGCCCTGATTGCTGAGAGGAAAAGCTGGCCTAAAATATTCTTGTAAAAATTTTACTGAGCTATATTTTACATATCATACAATTCACCCATTTGAAGTATAAATTTTAAAGATTATTAATATTACCGACTGGTGGAATCATCACCATGGATCATTTTGAGAACATTTTTATTCCTCCAGTGAGATTGTTCTTATCTACTTATGGCTAATTCCTGTTCTCAGCTTTAGGCAACCATTAATTTATTTCTCTAAAAATTGGTATTTTCTGGATATTTCACACAAATAGAAGTAGACAATATATCCTCTCTCATGCTTGGCTTCTGTCATTTAGCATAATATTTTAAAGTTCTTCATGTTGTAGCAAATGTCAATTCTTTTTACTGCTGAATAGTATTTCATTGAATGGATATGTCACATTAGACAGATAGATAATAACCAAGCAAATACATGAGATAATTAACGTGAATTTATTCTGAAGGAATAAATGAGGCAAGTATCATAGAAGAAATAAATATAATAAAGTTATTTCAGTAAAGAGTAACTGAATGTGGTGGTAGAGGGTAAGTAGAGATGATTCCCTAAGGAAGGAGGCATTTGAGCCTCCTTCTGCTCAAATCTAAATGAGCAGAAGTTATGGCAAGAGGGAGATGGGAGCAAAGGGGTCCTAGGCACAGCTGTTGTGAAGAACAACTGAGGGAATGCAAAGCACTGGGTGGTGGGTAACCACTCAATACACAGCTGCTGTTTCACCCCATCCCTTTAACGACTCTCAGCTCCTTCTATTCAAACAAGGAGAAGCTGGCCAAACCATAGATCACAGGTAGTAAAACTATATCTATGAAAAGTAAAGGCCCCCAAGAGAGATTCAGGCTCTGGCATCATAGTTAGATTCCACAGCTCTGAATCATACACCCAAGTCAGATAGAAGCACTAACCCAGCCTCCCTCCTGTTGCCAATTCAACTTCTTCCTCAAGAGTGACACCAGATTTCCAATTTGGGGACATGATGAGTAATTTAACAGTGAGCATGTTCCTATGTTCTTTTATACAGTTCAGGAAGTTCTCACAGCAAGTATACTGGGGTGGTTTGCCATTCCCTCCTCAAAAAAAGATCTTAATGAATTGGATTACTACGATGGTGTGGTCAGTCACCCAGAGCCAGACATTCTGGAGAGTGAAGTCAAGTGGGACTTTTGAAGCACTGCTGTTAATAAAGCTAGTGGATGCAATGGAACTCCAGTAGAGCTATTCAAAACCCTAAAGGATGATGCCATCAAGGTGTTGCATTCAATATGTCAGCAAAGCTGAAAGATGTAGCAGTGGCCATAGACTAGAAAAGGCCAATCCCCATCCCAGATCCCAGGAAGGGTAGTATTAAAGAATGTGGTAACCATCAGACAATTTCACTCATCTCCCATGCTAGTAAGGTCATACTTAAAATCTTGTATGCTAGGCTTCAGCATTATGCAAACTAAGAACTTCCAGATATCCAAGCTGGGTTTAGAAAAGAAAGAGGAACCAGAGATCAAATTGCCAACATTCATTGGATCATAGAGAAAGCAAGGGAATTCCAGAAAAACATCTACCTCTGTTTCACTGATTATGCTAAAATCCTTTGACTGTGTGGATCATAACAAAGTGTGGAAAGCTCTTAAAGACATGGGAATACCAGATCAACTTACCTGTCTCCTGAGAAACTTGTATGAGGATCAAGAAGCAACAGTTAGAACTCTGCATGGAAACTGATTGGTTCCAAATTGAAAAAGGACTATGACAGGGCTGTTTGCTATCATCCTGTTTGGTTAACCTATATGCTGAGCGTATCATGAGAAATGCTGGGCTGGATGAGTTACAAGCTAGAATCAAGATAGGCGGGAGAAACATCAACAAGCTCAGATACACAGATGACACCACTCTAGTGGCAGAAAGCAAAGAGAAATTAAAGAGCCTCTTTATGAGTGTGAAGGAGGAGAGTGAAAGAGCTGGCTTAAAACTAAATATTAAAAGAAAAAAAAAGTAAGATAATGGCATCTGGCTCTGTTACCTCATGGCAAACAGAAGGGGAAAGGGAGTAGTGACAGATTTCCTCTTCTTTGGCTCTAAGATCGCTGTGGATGGTGACTGTAGCCATGAAATCAGATGGTTGTTTCTTGGCAGGAAAGCTATCGTAAACCTAGACAGTGTGTTAAAAAACAGAGACATCCTTCTGCTGACAAAGGTCTTTAGTCAAGACAAAGGTCCGTATGGTTTTCCCAGTGGTCATGTACGGCTGTGAGAGCAGGACCTTAAAGAAGGCAGAGAACCGAATTATCGATGTCTTCAAACTGCAGTGCTGGAAAAGACTCCTGAGAGTCCCCTGGACAGCAAGGAGATCAAACCAGTCAATCTTAAGGGATATCAACCCAGAATACTCATTGGAAGGACTGTGATACTGATGCTGAAGCTGAATCTCCAGTATTTTAGTCATCTGATGCAAATAGCTGACTCACTGAAAAAAAGTCCCTGATGCTGGGAAAGATTGAGGGCAGAGGGAGAAGAGGGCCTCAGAGGATGAGATGGCTGGATGGCATCACCAGTGCAATGGACATGAACTTGGGCAAACTTCGGGAGATGGTGCGGGACAGGGAGGCCTGGTGTGCTGCAGTCCATGGGGTCACAAACAGTTGGACATGACTGGGCAACTGAACAACAATGTCCCTGTGGGGACAAATGTGCTCAATTCTCTTGTGTAGATACTTTAACTTTTTGAAAAATTGACAAACCACTGTCCAAAGTGGCTGTACAAATTTCATTCCCACCAGCATGTTTCTTCACATTCCCATCAACATTTGTTACTGTCCGTCTCATTTATTACAAGCATTCTAGGCGATACGAAGTGACATCTTATTGCGGTTTTAAATTGCATTTCTGTGGACAGGGAGATGGGAGTAGGCCAACTTAAACATCAAAGACTCCAGTGTTTTTACTGAAGTTTGGTAGTTTTTCTTGAATCATTCCTCTTCAGATTGTTGGAAGCCTTTGGTTAATCTTGAGAGTTCTGAAATACTTGGTTTTGCTGATATTTGTTGTTTTTGTGGAGAACATTTACCAAACTTCTCACTTCACCACTCCATTAGTCCTGTTCAAATCTAAAATGTTACTGTGATAAGTTTTAACTTTATAAAATTCATTCTTAATTCTCCCTATATAATTCTCCCTCTCTCTTTTTTCAAGTTTGTCCTTTTTAAAATGATACATTTATTTATACATTTTTTGAACATAGAGTAGTTAGAAAAAAAAAAAAACAGCCCATTGGAAATACTGAAATGTCACTTAAATACTATTATCTATAATATATGTTACATTACTTAACTATTTCTCTATCTACTTATGTTTTCTGAAGTTTCACCTGTATGCAAGATTTACATGATCACACTGGCCAACAAATGCACTGACATCTAATTTTTTTTATCAAAAACTCTCCAACCTTCCATCATCATGGAAAACACCATGATGTCTATTATGTGCCAGCTTCTAAGTACTTATACTCATTTAACTTTCATATCAACTCCATGAGGTAGCTACTACTATGATCCCCATTTTCCAGATGAAAAAACTGAGGTACAGAAGGGTTACATAATTTGCCAATGATGATTAAGCCAGAAAGTAGAGCTGGGAATTCCATTTCCAGAATCTTTATCGTCAAATTTGATCGCCCTGCTTGCTTTACGTGAGTTAACTAAGGCACACAAGGGTGAAGAGTTGCTCAGCCAGTAACTGGTAAAGCCAACACTTTGATTCACTCAGACTCTACAGGTTGGCAGAGAGCAACCATTAGGGATATAACATCCACATTCCTCCAGGTTTAAGATGGGAAGAGAGTTTGGGGAGGAAGAGATTCCCACTGTCTGAATTATGTAAGACTTCAGTTATCTTCCAGAGATCCGTTATCTTACTTCTTGCCTAGATGGGAGGGTGACAGATGGTTCAATATATCTAGCCAGAATAAAATTGTTGGAGCAAGAAAAGGTTGAATTCCAAAACTGCTGTTAGAACAGTCCACTCCAGCAGCAATCTGCCTATAGCAATATCCCAGCTACAAAGGCAGAATCACTCCAACCCCAACAAAACTGAAAAGTGAAAGTTGCTCAGTTGTGTCTGACTCTTTGTGACTCCATGGACTGTAGCCTGCCAGGCTCCTCTGTCCATGGAATTCTCCAAGCAAGAATACTGGAGTGAGTAGTCGTTCCCTTCTTCAGAGGATCTTCCCAACCCAGGGATAGAACCCAGGTCTCCGACATTACAGGCAGATTCTTTACTAGCTGAGCCACCAGGGAAGCTCAAGAATTCTGGCATGAGTAGCCTATCCCTTCTCCAGGGGATCTTCCTGACCCAGGAATCAAACTGGGATCGCCTGCATTGAGGGCGGATTCTTTACAAGCTGAGCTACCACAGAAGTGATAGCCAATCCACCTTACCAACCACCTGCTGGAACATTTGCACCATTCTGTATAAACTGGCAGCCAAAGCTGACTGATACGATACTCCAGAATCTAGATACATTGATGGCTCTTACATCCCGACAACTCTGGGCATACTGGCAACATACACATTTACTGAGCCACATGTATTGGCCAGTTCAGAAAAAGAGACCTCTCTAGATTACCATCGCAGGCAGAAACCCCCTCTCCCTCCTCAGAACCCAGGATGGCTCCTAGCCATCCTACACAGGCAGCAAACAAAGCAGGAAAAGGGTCAGTTGAGATCTCTCTAAATTTTAGTAGTCCATCTCCTTTTATCTTCTTTCATCTGCATGATATTTTTATGTTCATTTCCCCAGACTTTTTCTGGGCACGGTTTTCATGGGATTGCTCCAGCCAGTGAGTGAATTCCTGTTAGTTTTAAAATGTTAACACTGACAGGTGACAGTTAGGTAGTGACAGTTTATAAGAAGTTTCTAAGCATCTGCTTACTTTAACTATTGAAAGTAAACTTGGAATTTCTTCAACAGGTAATGTTAAACATATGTCACTGATTTTGAACTCAATATAATGCAAGAAAGTATTTATAAAAATCACATGCACCTCGGAGTGTCACAGGGAAATACTTTGGTGGGATCTGTTCATGCTTTGTGTAATATGTGTTTAATCAGAGAATATTATATATTATTTTCTCAAGAGTTTTAAAACTGACCTTATTTAGTGGTGACTATGGAATAAATGTTTCATTACATTTACCATAAATACATATGACTAAATTAGATATGATTAACATCACTGATCTGCTAGAATATGTATTACATAACTTTGTTATAGTAGACATAAGTTGCTTTTTTGAAACTCAGTTATAATATTTCACTGGACTTCAGAATCGGGTAGCAAATCTACCAGATGATTTGCGAACAATACAGATAAAGAAATTGTTTCTCTTGGCTCATCAGCCATCCTGCCTATAAAAGGCCATACTGCCTGACACACACATCGACTTTGCTCCCACATACAGGTTCAGTGATGTGATTCATATCCAGTAACAAGTTCAAATCAGTCTTTTCAGAAAGGATTCAGGCAATCTTTTCCTCTATCTTCTATAAGAACATTAAGTAGATCTTCCCAAGTACATCCTGTTCAAGAATAAATCATTCTCAGACATTTGTGTTCCCATACCTTCCCCCAAAAGTATTTTCTCTTTTGTGTTATGCAACTGTTGAGAAGCCTATAAACTGTGTATTCCCACCTAAACACATTTAGAGGAAAACCACTCTGCTCAGTAACTTTAATATTCAGATCTGAGGTGCTCTCTCTATTAGGCCTAGATAAAATCACTTACCTTACTTGTCTGGATTTTTGTCTTTGACACATCTCCTAACAAATTTACACACTAATATCCCCATTTTATGAAATAGTTTTAAAGATTTTATCATTTTTTTCCTTTTTAGATACAACAACCTTTTAAACATGAAGTATAGTTGATTTATACAATTGTATTAGTTTTAGGTGTACAGCAGTGATTCAGTTATACACATATATATACACATACATACATATTTTTCAGATTATTTTCCATTATCAGTTATTAAAAAATTATGAATATAGCTCCCTGTGCTACACAGCAAATCCTCGCTGCTTATCTCTTTTATGCGTAGCAGTTTATATCTGTTAAGCATGTACTACTAATTTATCCCTAGCCTCATCCCTTTCTCTTCGGTAGCCATAAGTTTGCTTTCTACATGTTTGTTTCTGTTTTGTATATCAATTTATTTATATTATTTTTATATTTGATATGTAAGTGATAATCATATTTGTTTTTTCATGACTTATTTCACCTAGTATTCTCTATGTCTATGTTGCCACAAATGGCAGTATTTCATTCTTTTATATGGCTGTATAATATTCCATTATATGTACATATATTATATCGTATTAAGCCAAATGTCTGTTCATGGGCACTTGGGTTGTTTCTATACCTTGGCTATTGCCAATAGTGCTGTTATGAACACTGGGGTACACAAGACTTTATTATTTTAACTTGTTATAAATTTTTCAACCTGAAGCTTTGACTGATAAATTCATGATATAATAAAAACTATTTGGGCATTTAGTCATATTATCCCATACCCAAAAGAATCAATCATACTTATTAGTTGCAAGAAGTAAATTATAATTTTAATGTCAAGCTAAATAAATCTATGATATTATAAGAAATATCTATTTTTCAAAATAGTATTTATTCTGATAGCTTCCATGGGAAATGACTATATTAATAAGATTGTTTTCTGATATTTTGTCATTTTTAATGTTGTACGAAACTTTGCTTTGTTATTCAAATCCTAATACCATCTTGACATAGTCCAAAATAAATGCAAACCAACAAAAAACTAAATAACCTAACTCTAGTCACACCTTTTTCAAGATGCTTATAAATGATGCCTTTTGCAATCCTATATTCTAAGAACCACAGACTCTGACAGTAGAATTCAATTACAACCTACCCTTGGCAGTATATAGTCTTCTAATAGAATGTCAAAATGGAAACCTTTCTGTTTCAGTTCTGGCTGAGATTTCAAATTCCAAGAAGAAAACAATAATGAGCAAGTGCTTCCACATTCCACACTGAGGTGAAATACTGCCTACATCAGACTGGCAAAGAAAACAAAAATGAAAACTGTTTTACAAGCCCTAGTTAAATACTCTCAAACATTTCAAGGTTTAAGAAGCCAAGAAAGGGACTTCCCTGGTGGTCGCACTCCACTGCAGGGGGCATGAGTTTGATCCCTGCTCAGAGACCTAAGATTCCGCATGCCACTTACCTTAGCCAAAAAATAAATAAGTAAAAATTTTTTAAAAAAGAAGAAGCTAAGAGAAAATAACCTTTTTTCCTTGGATATAGTTGTCAAACTCCTATGGCATTTTTTTTTTCCTGCCTTCCACTCAAAGTGTCAGAAAAGTAAGGATGGTATTCTATTCTTAACTGAATTCAGTAAGGGGGGGATTAATCTAACCATTTGGAGACCTTGATATATGTGCTCTGGAGTGAAGAAAGAGCACTCAAGTGCCTGAGAATTATAGGAGGATGGAGAGACAGAGGTGGAAGGAAGTGAGGTAGCTATCACACACATCCCTGCAATAAAATGGGCTGTGTCCTATACCTAGAGTTGTGCCAAATGAGAAAGAGCTGGTGGCCAGTAATGAGTTTAAAAGGGACCACCTGCAGGTTTGATACTACCCAACCAAATGAGTGTATCATCAGAAGGCTGAGAGAAGAATCCTGAGCTGAGGGCAAGAGACAAACAAAAAGATACACTACCTGAGTAACCAGAAGTGCAGGAGAACACTCCATAAGGTAAACAGTTAAATGCTTGTTAAAACGAGATCTTGTCAGTACTAGGTATTGCCTTTGGGGGCAGGAGGAGAAGGGGACGACAGAGGATGAGATGGCTGGATGGCATCACTGACTCGATGGATGTGATTCTGGGTGAACTCCAGGAGTTGGTGATGGACAGGGAGGCCTGGCGTGCTGCGATTCATGGGGTCGCAAAGAGTTGGACACGACTGAGCGACTCATCTGATCTGTTCTGAACTCTCTTCTTCCAGCATCGCTGGAGAGGGCAGAAATGTGGGTTGGCAAGCTGGCAGGTTGTGGGGAGAGGGGCTGGAAAGAAAGAAGCAATGACTTGGAAAAATGCAGAAACTGAAGGCTTATTTCTTTTTTTACTAAAGAACCCACACCTGAACAGGTACAAGGGGAAGTGGAGAGAGGAGATCATTGATTCTCAGTGACATAGGTTTTGCCAGTTACAGGAGTCTAGACATTTTAATTACTGAAATAAGACTAGACAAGACATGAGGGCTATCCTACATGTAACCGAAGACAGGAAATGAGCCCCACGGAAAAGTTCGAACAGGCAAAGGGGAAATAGAAAACAATTGTTTTCTGCTTGTACCATATGGAGACATTCCTTCTGTGTAAAGTTACAGGAAATTACTAATGTTTATCACTATCCAAAATCAGGGTCCACTTTAACCATAACTCCCTTCATGAACATAACCATTAACTTCAAGACACAGTTTAAGTCACACTTTCTAAAATACCACCAGTAACTGTCCCAGTCTCAAAGATGATGAATTATTGGAACTCTTACAATTAAGATTTCCTCCACTTTCTACTTTGAATTTAGTATGAAATACCTTGTGTTGATTTTTCTCACTAATATAGTTGGCTCACAATATTTAGTGTTTAATATTTATCTATCTATGGATCCATCATCACCATCAAGATGTTAAACTGATACATCAACTCCAAGTGTTTTCCCACTGGCCTCTTTGTTTCTTTCCTCTAAACACTCTGCACCATTCCCAAGCTCTAGGAAATCACTAATCTAGTTTCTCTCACTAGGATTCCCTGTCCATCACCAACTCCTGGAGCTTGCTCAAAGTCATGTCCATCAAGTCAGTGATGTCATCCAACCATCTCATCCTCTGTCATCCCCCTTTCCTCTTGCCTTCAATCTTTCCCAACATCAGGGTCTTTTCCAATCAATGAGTCAGTTCTTTGCATCAGGTGGCCAAAGTATTGGAGTTTCAGCTTCAACATCAGTCCTTCCAACAAATATTCAGGACTGATTTCGTTTAGGACGGACTGGTTGGATCTCCTTGCAGTCCAAGGGACTCTCAAGAGTCTTCTCCAACACCACAGTTGAAAAGCATCAATTCTTTGGCACTCAGCTTTCTTTATAGTCCAACTCTCACATCCATACATGACTACTGGAAAAACCATAGCTTTGACTATGTGAACTTTTGTCAGCAAAGTAATATCTCTGCTTTTTAATATGCTGTCTAGGTTGGTCATGGCTTTTCTTCCAAGGAGCAAGTGTCTTTTAATTTCATGGCTGCAGTCACCATCTGCAGTGATTTTGGAGCCCCCCCCGCCCAAATACAGTCTGTCACTGTTTCCCATCTATTTGCCATGAAGTGATGGGACTGGATGCCATGATCTTAGTTTTTTGAATGTGGAGTTTCAGCTTCAGCATCCTTAAGAATTTCCTCAAGGATATAAACACCATGAACGAAATTACCAATCAACATGAACTAATTGATATTTATGAAATTCTCCATTCAACAACAACAGATCACACATTTACTTCAAGTACACCCGGAATATTTCCCAAGAAAGTTTTTATTCAGATCCATAAAAGAAGTCTCAATATAGAAGGTCTCAAATTATATGAAGTATGCTCTCATACCAAAATTGAATTAAATTAGTAACAGTAAAATACTAGGAAAGTTCCAAAATATTTGTAAACTCTAAGACCAAATTTTAAATAATCCATAAGTCAAAGAATATATGAAAAAAAAGTATTCTGAACTGAAGAAAAGTGAAAACACAACCTATCAAAAAGTCTGAGATGTAGCTGAAACTGCACTAAAAGATGAAATCACAGCACTACATATCTATGTTATAAAAGAAAATTATCAAATCAGTAGTTTGTTCTTCTATGGGTTTCCCAGGCGGCTTAGTGGTAAAAATGCCACCATTGCAGGAGATGGAAGAGATGTGGGTTCACTTCCTGGATTGGGAAGATCCCCTGGAGGAGGAAGAAATGGCAACCCACTGCAGTATTCTTGCCTGAGAAATCCCATGGACAGAGGAGCCTGGTGGGCTACAGTTGGAGGGGGTCACAAAGAGTGAGACATAACCGAGCATTTCTTCTATATTCAGAAATTATCAAAATCTAACAAAGTTAACCACAATGAAAACAGAAGAAATGAAACAGTAACTGTGAAAAACAGAAATAAATGGAAATAGAAAAGTGCAAAATAAATAAAAGTGAAAATTGCTTAAAAACTTCTAACCAGATTGATAAGCGAGAAGGTACAAATTACCAAATTTGAAACAAGAAAGGTGATGTCACTACAAATTTTAAACGTACTGAAAAAATGAGGGAATATAATAAATTCTAAAACAATAAATTTGACCATTTGGAAGAACTGAAAAACTTCCTTTAAAGACTCAAACCAATAAAGCTCACTCAAAAAGAAACAGGTCATCTGAATAGCCCTAAATGGAATCAAATTACTAGTTAAAAATCTTCCTGTAACAAAAATTCCAGATCAAACAGCTTCACTGGAAAATTCTACCAAACATTTAAGGAGAATATAATATAAATTCTACAAAAGATTTTCAAGAAAATTGAAGAAGGAACATTTCCCAATTCTATATGACCATATGATCCTGACCCAAATCCAAATAAGAATATTATAACAAAAGAAAGCTAGAGATGAATATCTTTTATGATCATAGATGTAAACATTTCTAAAAAATTTTAGCAACTCAATCCAACAATATGTAAAAAAAGAAAAATACATCATGAGCAATATGGTTTATCTCAGGAGTGCCTATGTAATTTCACTTGAAAATTAACCAATGTGATTCTCCCTATTAATAGCTTTAAAAGGTAAAACCATGTGATCATCTGAAGAGCTGCTGAAAAAAGTGTTTGACAAAATACACTATCAATTCCTGATAAAACTCTCAGCAAACTAAGAACAGAAGTGAACTTCCAACAATAAGAAGACAATGAGCTGGTTTATTATTGGACTGGAAAAGCTCTTTATCTCACCAGACTGCCTGGGTGCTTGCTTTGTGACTTTAGGACCAGATAAAGGAAGCAGACTATATGATGTGCTGTTTAAGGTCGGAAACTCTTCTGATGATCTTCTCATTTTCTTTACTGATGACTGCCGCTAGCATACCCACTTTAACAAGCTTGCTTGACAGATTAAATGGCCAGTGAAAGCTTCTCAGGGAACTCCCCTGGAGCCAACAATCCTTGCACACATCAGCCAATTCAAGCTGGAGACACAGCATGGTACACGTGTGGTACATGCATAGGAACCAGAACTCCCTTGTGGAATTTCGCTCAGATAATGCTGCCTGCCTGCATCTTCTTTTTCATTCTGTACCTTATCCTTTGCCTCTAAACATCACCCTCAAATGTGTGTGCTCTGTGGAGTCTGATGAATTTCAAATGTAAATTTCAAATTTACATTTATTTCAAATGTAAATAATGATAAAAATTTTTGCAATCTGATAAATGACATCTATGAAAAACTACCAGCTCATACTTAATGGTGAAAGAGAAAATATTTTCCTTTAAAGTCAGGAACAAAGCAAGGTGGTTATAATTTTCATTATTACCAACATTATACTTGAGATTCTAGCTGATGATGCATTCAGATAGAAAAAAGAAATAAAAGGCAATCATCTCAATCATCTGTATATAAAACCCTATAAAATCAACAAAAAAGCTATCAGAACTAGTGAATAAATTTATAAGATTGCAAGGGTACAAGATCAATTTACAAAATTAATCACAGTTCTATTATGTTAGCAGTGAGTAACTGGAAATTAAAATTATGAAAATAATGTCATTTTTAATAACATCAAATATATGAAATATTTATGTATAAAATTGATAGAAGAGATATAAGACCTATACTGAAAATTACAAAACTTACCTGAGATAAAATGAAGACTAAACAGAGAAATACCTTGAATCTGTAACTTGGATGACTCAATATTGCTAAGACATAAACTCTTTGCAAATGTATCTTTTTTTTTTTTGGTGGCACTGTGAAGCTTGTAGGATCTTAGTTCCCCAACCAAGGACTGAACCTGGGCCACTGCAGTGAAAACTCCAGGTCCTAACCAATGGACCACCACAGAATTCCCACAAATTTATCTTTAGATTCAATTCAATCCCAACCAAAATCTCAGTAGACTTTATTTTAGGAATCTACAATTTGTTTCCCAAATTTATGTGGAAATACTAAAGTTTTCCAAATACTAAATTTTTGTTTTTGCTTTTCAAAAACAAAAAGGCAATCAAAGGACTAGGATAAATTATTTCTAAGACATGTATCTGAGAAAAAACTTGTGTCTCGAATACATGAAGAGGTCCCCCAATTCAACAATTAGAAAATATTACAATTTAACAATGGGTAAATGGCAACCCACTCCAGTACTCTTGCCTGGAAAATCCCATGGACAGAGGAGCCTGGTGGGCTGCTGTCTATGGGGTCACACAGAGTCGGACACGACTGAAGTGACTTAGCAGCAAACTACTTTAAGACACTCTTATATCTGTGTTTATCTTTTTTGTGTATGTAAGCATGGCATAGCCTACATTTCTTTAGATTACCAGCCCCAATCATAATTAACAAAGATGTTTTACATGCATCCAAATTTATAGAGAAGGATTTAAATGAAATCTGCTGCTGTAAAATTTGTATTTTTTTCTTAGCGTTTTTATGAAAGTTATAAATGGAATAAACTACTGTGAATATTCAAACTCCTGAACACAGCAGTTCAGCAATGCTCCAACACTCTTCCTGTTCGATTTTCGTGCCTTTTTTGTTTGGTAGTCTAGACATAGCCTGTTTCTTAGACATGTTTATAAATGGATTGGAAAGGAGGTCTAAATAAAGGCATTACTGAAATACAAAGCGTCTTTTTGTTATACATTGTTGTTATTAAGAAAAGATTCCAAAAGAGGGCTTCTGGCAATGAGTCATGTATTCTGACAGATGTTTTCTACAGATGAGAGTTCAGCTCCACCTTTCCCAAAAATGTAAGTTTTAGAAGGAGAGGTCTGTCTTTTGGAGCCCTTGGGAAATAAGTTATAGTGTAGACTGCGTTTCTTAAAACCACTCCTATCGTTGTTTGAAATCCAATGGCAAAGGTCTTTTCTCGTAAATAAATGATTTTGAAACTTTAAAACTTTCAACATACTTTGTTCCTTGATTCAAAACTACAGTCTTGCAAGAGAACTTGAAAAACAAAGGAATGGAGAAACTCTAGGAAAGCTAATGGCACCCCACTCCAGTACTCTTGCCTGCAAAATCCCATGGATGGAGGAGCCTGGTAGGCTGCAGTCCATGGGGTCGCTAAGAGTCAGACACGACTGAGCGACTTCACTTTCATTTTTCACTCTCATGCATTGGAGAGGGAAATGGCAACCCACTCCAGTGTTCTTGCCTTGAGAATCCCAGGGACAGGGGAGCCTGGTGGGCTGCCGTCTATGGGGTCGCACAGAGTCGGACACGACTGAAGCGACTTAGCAGCAGCAGCAGGAAAGCTAATTGTACCTCATGAATGTGAAATTAGTGTGAAGACAGATTTCTTGCATCCTAAAATAATGGAAGATGCTTAAGAAAGCTTCCTTAAGAAGCTTAAGAAGTAGCTTACCTTATCCAATCTTCTCTCCCAGGCCCAGAGTGAGTAGGAGAAAGGGGGCAGGAGTGGACGCCAACAGGCCAAGATTCTTCTAGGTCAGTGTTCTTCCCATTATACCTTCTGGAATAACAGGAGGAAACAATCTCTGACAAAATAATTAAGACCACTTAGAGAGGTCAAATCAACTGTCCAAGGTCATATAGCTAGTAAGGGACAACGCTGGGACAAGACTAAATATCTGAGACTCCAAAGACCATGATTTATACCATACCACTATTTTCTTTATATAGTATTATATATTTGAGTTTCATGAAAGAAACTTGCTGGTTTGACTCACCATTGTACTCTTTAGCATATCATAAATACACAAGAAATACCGGATAAATCATTCACCAATCCACAGATACTGATTGATTTTAATGTATATAGTGTTTAAACTGACTGCACACCAACTACATACTTAGGAGACAATGGACATTTGTGCTGGTTATAATTCTCTGACAGCAAGAATTTTTCTCCTCTGAAATTCTCTTAAGAGATGTCTTTTTCATAACCCAAGATCATCTGGAGTGGTGAAGGAAGTTTCCAGTTGATTTAGTCATAGGGAAAAAAATTACAGAAGAATAATATAGATGTCTACTGATACATGGGTAGAGGCATATATTCAGTTCTACCACTGATTTCCTTTTCCTAGAGGAATTAAAAGAAAGTGAGCTGAAAGAAAGGTGAGAAAATGAATGAAGGAAAGTTTCCCTAGTCTGATATCTTTATCTTGATTCCCATAGTAATCTGGGATTTGCTCCTTGAGCATCTCTCTCCAGATCCAGAAATGATAATTTCTCATCTTCTATTTCTCTTTCAAGGCCTCAGTCTTCATCTTTTAAAAACACATTCACTGAAATCTTATTGTTGCCTGTAAATCTAGCCCTAAATTGTCACTGTAATCACTATTCTATTCATAATCAATATGAAGTTGTAAAACAATACTTTGCAAGGAAATAACACAGCAAATTTGTTTATACATGTCTCTCACAAATATGCTAAAAACTGGCTGTGCCTTAAAAATATAGCATATGAAGAACTGTATATACCACAATACTTCTGGCAAGCATAATCTCAATTTTTTAATTCTTTGTAAATATTTCATTTATGTCTGCTAAGTAGTTTTAAAATTTCCTTTAACATACTGCCATTATTAAGAGCAGACTATACAAAGCTGATATATTTTACATGTTTTTAAAGAGTATGTGCATGTGGTTGAGTTTTTTATTGTTGTATGTCCATTCAGATAAATGAAGTCTATCTCTTCATGTAGTCCTTGCTTAATGCAAAATCCAAAAAAACTAGTGTTGTTACATTAATGCATTTTTAACCATTCTAGGTACCACTGTTTAAAATGCAAAGTTTAAAATACTGCATTCAAAAAGAAAAATGTATTTATCTTAATAAATTACACAAAGTAAAATTGCAAATAGCATATTAATAAAGAGTAGCTCTTGCCTATAATGTTTAGTAAAATCTAGGAGACAGAACTTAGTAAATAATTTCCAAAACAACTTAGTAAAATTCAGTAAACACATAAGTGAATAAAATAAATGACGATGCAAATTAATGTCTAAGCAAACATAAAGAGATCCTCATCTTCATTACTTTAATTAAAATAATATTATATTTTTTTACACAACTACCTAACTAATCAAACCATTGATATTATTCAATGTTGGCAAGTCTGTGGTAAAAGGGCACTCAAATATTTGGTGCAAAAAGATAGGAGTTTTAAAGCGTAGTCTGGGAATGTGTATGTAATTTTAAAATTTGCCTACTCTTTGCCCCAATAATTTAGCCTTTAAGAATCTACTCTTCAGTTATATTAGCCTAAGTAGCACACACACAATTCACACTCTCACACAGAACAATACTGGTTGCAAACATTACATGCAGTTTCAACATCAGTAAAATAACAACAACAATAAAAATATGGTACCTTCATTCAAGGAGTACTATAAAATGATTAAATGAAATGAGATATTGATTTGTAAGCTTACATATAATAATTAAGTGGATAAAAATGCCCAAACCCACATACATACCATGATTCTAGTTTTATAAACAAAGAAACTAATTAATGACTATAATAAATGTATCAGAGTACATATGCAGATATGTATCAATGTGTGGAAATCAGAAAAGATTCACTTAGCAAATTCTGTAGTGGTTACATTTGGGAGACAGAATTGGTCAAGTCAAACATAAGAAAGACTTTCACTGTATAAGATAAAAAAGAAAAGAATTTAAGGTTATTGGTGGTTTCCTTTTTTTGTGACTACAAGTTTAAAAAGAGGAAGGAAACACCAGTACACTGGCTACTAACCTATAGGTTTATAGCAACACATTATATCTGATCTGTTAAATAAAATCAAGGAATTCTGTACCAATGGGAGAACAAAAATATTTGGACTGTGACCCAAGTAGAATTAGCCCCACTAGAAATAGTTGCTTTCTGGAAACTAGATAGGTATGTATGATATTCAGGCTTATCTAGGAACAGTTACCAAGTTAATATAGTAGATGGTAAGAAAAATACAACATCATAAGAACTAGGCATACCAGTCAGTAAGAAAGGATCCAACAATATATAAAGTCGGCACCAAAGAGCTACTGCTGGTTAGAAACTCCAACCACTGTATTGAGCTACAGATCTCCATAAACTTGGATCCTTGTGGGAAACAGAACAGGATATTAGGGCATACAATAGTATACTATCCAGCTATTGAAATATGGATAAGGGAGGAAATATCACAGTCCCAGAGAACAAAACAAAGTCCACAGTAAGACCAGCTTAAATACTGAAGTGAGATACTGAGCCCCACACTCAGGAGACTTCTCTAGAACAGAAGAGGAAAACAATTCACCTGAACAAAAGAAAGATCTATCTCACATCTTTGCTTGCAATTTGACTGAACAACCAATAAAATTATTTTTCTTCCCTCATAGAAAAGAATGGACACTTTCAAATTTTCCTATTGCTCCCCAGGGCACCATAATATTTTAGTCCGCTAGTCTCAAAATTTAAAATTGTCAATAACTCTTTTTCTCCTTTACCAACTTCCACAAACCTGGACAACCATAACCCAAGCCCCTATATTTATTTTGTTCTAATTACTGAAGTGGTCCTCTGACTTACCTTTCTTTTCCTGATCAAGTTCCTGAGACGTGTCAAGATCATCTTTTTTTCAAATTAAATCTTACAAAGTCTCTATGCATGCCAAGAACACAGCTGTAACAAAATGTTACAGCTTTTTGTGTGGTCAGACAGCCACACTCCCAGCCTCTCCCTTTCTAGATGGTTTGCTTTGCCACTATGCCCGATAATGTTCCAACTCAAGAAACTGAGGAAAGTTTCCCTCCAAGTATAAAAGCAGAGTGGTTAAGATCACAGCCTCTTAAACAGACTCAATTCCTTCAGAATTTGCATAACCACATTCCAGCGATATGACTTTAAACACAGGATTTAATCTAAGCTTAGTTTTGTGGTATGCTGTGTCTAGTCGCTCAGTCATTTTGGACTCTTTGTGACTTCAGCTTTACTTAACCATAAAATAGGCATGATATTCATAAAACTTTTATTTAATAAAACTACTGTTAGAATTCAACATTATCTTCTATATGAAGTTCCTTATGGTTTTGGCTCAGAGCCTAGCATGTAATTAATAATTGTTATCACCGTCATCACCATTCTTTCAAATGACAGCATTTTTCTTTTTTTTTTTTACGCATTTCTTACCAGTGTACCCACGTAGCCTTTTAAAAGTATCAAAAAATATTTCTAGCCATGCAAAAAATATTATGATGTTTTATATAAGAAAGATCTTACTGATATGAAGTACCAGTAACTTTCAAAATGCCTTTCTCATTTTTCAAGTTCTCCTGCTTTTTTCCTCCCTCCATAAACCTATGGTTCGTTCCACTCTGATCTTCTGGTGAAAAGCCTTCCTTGAACATTTGTCAATCCAAACCTAATCTTTTTGTGCCAAAAGAAAATCAAAGTACAGATATTTACCTTCTTGAACTCATTATTTTCCTAATTAAGGGCTGCTGCTGCTAAGTCTTTTCAGTCGTGTCCGACCCTGTAAGACCCCATAGACGGCAGTCTACCAGGCTCCTCCGTCCCTGGGATTTTCCAGTCAAGAACACTGGAGTGGGTTGCCATCGCCTTCTCCGTAATTAAGGGCAGTGTTAATGAACCCAAAGTAGCTGAGGTAAAAATGAATACGGGAATTTCCCAAATTAATTCGAAGGAAACACAGAAGGATTCCCAGCAACCAGAGTCATCAAAACCCCAGGAACGGCTCTAAAATTTCTGTTCATTAAGGCTGGTTCATCCAACGGAACATCTTTATTACGAACCAAGGATCCAGGAGGACCCTTCCACTGAGGCCTGTGCTTGATGATGTTCCAGAAGCAAGAATCCTAGCAGTCAAGGGTCTGCCCCTTCTCTGTATTCCTATGAGCAAGCTGGAGAGACAAGTGGGATGGGACACCACTCCATCCTGTGGCGCCTGGCTCGTTTCACGTGCTCCGTGGCGTGAGAGAACCAGTAATACTTCTCGTGGGCAATGAAGGTGGAAGGGGTACTGAACCTGATGGTGCACAGACAACAGGACCCGTGGCTGCCGGGGGTCTGGAATGCACTAGTCCCTCTGAGTGGGAAGAGGACATGGGAGGAGGCAGCAGAGTTTCCGGTGCTGGCGATGGGCTGCGGGCCGGCATAGTGGCTGGGAACAGGAGTGGCTGTTTCAGCTCCGTTGAAGCTGCCTGGAGAGAAGAGACGATGAGAGACAGAGGCTGCGAGGAGGTGGCAAGTGAAAGCTGGCAGCGTTCGACCGCTAACCAGGTATCCACTTGGGGGCGGCCTGGCGCTTGCCTACTAGCAGACGCCGCACCAAGCCGGGGGACCTAGAGACGCAAAATGGCGGCCTCGGGCCCAGGTGGCCCAAGGGTGCTCAGGCACAGAGGCACGAGGGCTGCTTGTGTGCCGTGTAGAGGCCTGGAGAGTGTGGAAGCTCGCGGTTTGGGTTATGAGCTTGAGGTCGTTGGCCAGGGGGTGTGGGTGCCAGGAAGGCTCGGCAGGGGTGGGGTCCTGGTGACCCGGCTCGCTCAGGCCAATGGGGTTCTGGGGGCAGTGAGCTGGGTGAGCACGCCAGTCCCCTTCAGCTTCCCCTCTCACTCCTGGTCATATCAATGGAGAGTTACACTGGGTGATTTTCTGTCACTCTTTAATCCAAATACCCAATTCATTGTACATTTAACTTGGAACTATTGAACATTTAATTTCACATTGGTGAAACTGGTCGTTAGCCCACAGAATGTATAACCTTAAGGTTTCAGTGTCCAAAACCCTCCTCATATCTCCGACACCATTAGTATGAGTGATTGGAAGAGAAGCCGGTTGGTCAGTAGCCAACCAATAAACTGAGTAGCTTTAAATCAAATGTCTGTTCTTGTCCAGTCAGCAATGGCCAGAGGTGGGGGTTTCTCCAGACCCACTGCTCAGTCGACAGATACTATGAGCTACAGCTACTTCTCTGAAAAGGAGGCATAGAAAGGACAGGTGAATTGGCTGGTACCTTAGTTGCAGTTTGCTTTGCCTAAATCTCTACCAACACCAGAATTGATATCATCACTGATTAGGTAGTCGTAAGGCACTAGAGGGGGGCTTCCCTGGTGGCTCAGATGGTAAAAAATCGGCCTGCAATGCAGGAGACCTGAGTTCGATCCCTGCGTTGGGAAGATCCCCTGGAGAAGGAAATGGCAACCCACTCCAGTATTCTTGCTTGGATAATCCCATGGACAGAGGAGTGGGGCAACAGTCCATGGGGTTGCAAAGAGTTGGACATGACTTAGCACAGAACAAAGCACTAGAGTGCTACTATCTCTCTATTTTGCCTCCTTAGTATAGCTCATTGTTCATTTTTCATTAATCTCCTGTGTTAATACTGGGCTTCCCTTATGGCTCAAAGGATAAAGAATATGCCTGCAATGTGGGAGACCCAGGTTCAGTCCCTGGGTTAGGAAGATCCGCTGGAGAAGGGAATGACCACCTATTCCAGTATTCTTGCCTGGAGAATCCCATGACTGAGGATTCTGGAGGGCTGCGTACAAACAGTATCTTTTTAAACATTTAACATTGCTGTAGGACTTATTCAGGTCACATATTCAGTGCAAGGAGTTTAGGGGAATGGGCTGTTAACTCACTTCAGTCGTGTCCAACTCTGTGCGACCCCATAGACGGCAGCCGGCCAGGCTCCCCTGTCCCTGGGATTCTCAAGGCAAGAACACTGGAGTGGATTGTCATTTCCTTCTCCAATGCATGAAAGTGAAAAGTGAAAGTGAAGTCGCTCAGTCGTTACCCCATGGACTGCAGCCTACCAGGCTCCTCCATCCATGGGATTTTCCAGGCAAGAGTACTGGAGTGGGGTGCCATTACCTTCTCCGTAGGGAACTGAGTTTAAAGATATGCAGGAATTGGAAAGAAATTAGGGGAAATGGTTCTTTGTTCTGTATTCAGACACTTCCATCACATGCCTCAACTTCCAGGAGAAACTGAGGGGCTTTCCAAAACTAAATCTGTAAAGGATTCCAGTATGTTCTTTCCAAGACAAGGTCAGACATTGATGGTAGGAAATCCAATACTTCCTTATCTTCCCATTGGCCCCCATAGGCATTATTGACAAGCTACATTCCCAAACTAAAACACAAGGACAGAACAGTCTTTTCAAATGCACCATTCTTTCTGCATTTGAATAGTCATTATATATTGGCATGCATCATCTCCTGTGTGCAGAAATGTGCAAATCAGATTAAAGGTCAGGCCATTCTGGTATTCCACCTGGAAAAGTGAAGAATGGACTTGGCCAAGTCTAACCACACATTGGAATCAGATAGGAGTTTTGATAACCTATTATTGCCCAAGAGCCACCCCTGAACAATTTAGTCACTATCTTTCTTTATAGTGTTACCTGTTTTTTTTTTTTTTAATTACCCTGGTGATTCTTATGTGTAGTCAGGTTTGAGAGCATAGGCTAGCCCTTAGAGGAATAAAAATTATTGAGAACACATGGGAAGCAGATTCTGGCCAGCTGGCTGTACTTCTCCAAACTTAACAACAACAACAACAAAAAGTCACTGGAGGAAATCAGGAAAACTCAAGTATTCAAGAAACTGTGGAGAAGAGGGCTAAGTGGGCAGCGTAGTTATTTTATAAAAAGGGCTGTCACTCAATCATAGCTGCCAAAGCTGTTCTCCACCTTAGGCATGAGGTAGAGTTCACTATATTCAAATTATTCAGTTCAGTTCAGTCTCTCAGTGGTGTCTGACTCTTTGCAACCCCATGGTCTGCAGCACACCAGGCTTCCCTGTCCATCACCAACTTCCAGAGCTTGATCAAACTCATGTCCATTGAGTTGGTGATGCCATCCAACCATCTAATTCTCTGTCGTCCCCTTCTCCTCATGGCTTCAGTCTTTCCCAGCATCAGGGTCTTTTTCCAAGAGTCAGTTCTTTGTATCAGCTGGCCAAAGTACATAGTTTGTTGAAATACAAAGAAATTAAAAAATAACATATTATTCTTACTGGCCTATTGTAGCTAAGATTTAGTTATAAACTAATGATATTGATACTTAGATTTTTCTGGTACTACTATCAAGATATCAGAAGGGGAGGAACACTGCATGATTAATAATAATTGTCATCTGGTAAATTATAATGCAGTTTTTCCTCAACAAGTTGTCTCAGGCAAGTCTCTAAATCAAGCTATCTCTCAATTTCCTTGTTTCTAAAGTTGTTCAGTTGATCTGTTTGTTTATTCAGTCATCCATTCATGTTTTCAGTAAACTGTTACTGGTTGCCTCTAGTCAGGCCTTGTCTAGTTCCACAGCCTTGTCTAACTCAATGAAACTAAGCCATGCCCATGGGGCAACCCAAGACGAGCAGGTCATGGTGGAGAGATCTGACAGAATGTGGTCCACTGGAGAAGGGAATGGCAAACCACTTCAGTATTCTTGCCTTGAGAACCCCATGAACAGTATGAAAAGGCAAAATGATAGGATACTGAAAGAGGAACTCCCCAGGTCAGTAGGTGCCCAATATGCTACTGGAGATCAGCAGAGAAATAACTCCAGAAAGAATGAAGGGATGGAGCCAAAGCAAAAACAATACCCAGCTGTGGATGTGACTGGTAACAGAAGCAAGGTCCAATGCTGTAAAGAGCAATATTGCATAGGAACCTGGAATGTCAGGTCCACGAATCCGGGCAAATTGGAAGTGGTCAAACAAGAGATGGCAAGAGTGAATGTAGACATTCTAGGAATCAGCGAACTAAAATGGACTGGAATGGGTGAATTTAACTCAGATGACCATTATATCTACTACTGCGGGCAGGAATCCCTCAGAAGAAATGGAGTGGCCATCATGGTCAACAAAAGAGTCTGAAATACAGTACTTGGATGAAATCTCAAAAATGACAGAATGATCTCTGTTCGTTTCCAAGGCAAACCATTCAGTATCACAGTAATCCAAGTCTGTGCCCCAACCAGTAATGCTAAAGAAGCTGAAATCGAACAGTTCTATGAAGACCTACAAGACCTTTTAAAACTAACACCCAAAAAAGATGTCCTTTTCATTATAGGGGACTGGAATGCAAAAGTAGGAAGTCAAGAAACACCTGGAGTAACAGGCAAATTTGGCCTTGGAATACAGAATGAAGCAAGGCAAACACGAATAGAGTTTTGCCAAGAAAATGCACTGGTCATAGCAAACACCCTCTTCCAACAACACAAGAGAAGACTCTACACATGGACATCACCAGATGGTCAACACCAAAATCAGATTGATTATATTCTTTGCAGCCAAAGATGGAGAAGCTCTGTACAGTCAACAAAAACAAGACGAGGAGCTGACTGTGGCTCAGATCATGAACTCCTTATTACCAAATTCAGACTTAAATTGAAGAAAGTAGGGATAACCACTAGACCATTCAGGTATGACCTAAATCAAATCCCTTATGATTACACAGTGGAAGTGAGAAATAGATTTAAGGGCCTAGACCTGATAGATAGAGTGCCTGATGAACTATGCAGTGAGGTTCATGACATTGTACAGGAGACAGAGATCAAGATGATCCCCATGGAAAAGAAATGCAAAAAACCAAAATGGCTGTTTGGGGAGGCCTTACAAATAGCTGTGAAAAGAAGAGAAGCAAAAAGCAAAGGAGAAAAGGAAAGATATAAGCATTTGAATGCAGAGTTCCAAAGAATAGCAAGAAGAGATAAGAAAGCCTTCCTCAGTGATCAATGCAAAGAAATAGAGGAAAACAACAGAATGGGAAAGACTAGAGATCTCTTCAAGAAAATTAGAGATACCAAGGGAATATTTCATGCAAACATGGGCTCGATAAAGGACAGAAATGGTATGGACCTAACAGAAGCAGAAGATATTAAGAAGAGGTGGCAAGAATACACAGAAGAACTGTACAAAAAAGATCCTCATGACCCAGATAATCACGATGGTGTGATCGCTGACCTAGAACCAGACATCCTGAATGTGAAGTCAAGTGGGCCTTAGGAAGCATCACTACGAACAAAGCTAGAGGAGGTGATGGAATTCCAGTTGAGCTATTTCAAATCCTGAAAAATGATGCTGTGAAAATGCTGCACTCATTATGCCAGCAAATTTGGAAAACTCAGCAGTGGCCACAGGACTGGAAAAGGTCAGTTTTCATTCCAATCCCAAAGAAAGGCAATGCCAAAGAATACTTAAACTACCCCACAGTTGCACTCATCTCAGACGCTAGTAAAGTAATGCTCAAAATTCTCCAAGCCAGGCTTCAGCAATACGTGAACTGTGAACTTCCTGATGTTCAAGCTGGTTTTAGAAAAGGCAGAGGAACCAGAGATCAAATTGCAGATATCTGCTGGATCACTGAAAAAGCAAGAGAGTTCCAGAAAAACATCTATTTCTGCTTTATTGACTATGCCAAAGCCTTTGACTGTGTGGATCACAATAAACTGTGGAAAATTCTGAAAGAGATGGGGATACCAGACCACCTGACCTGCCTCTTGAGAAATCTGTTTGCAGGTCAGGAAGCAACAGTTAGAACTGGACATGGAACAACAGACTTGTTCCAAATAGGAAAAGGAGTCCGTCAAGGCTGTATATTGTCACCCTGCTTATTTAACTTATATGCAGAGTACATCATGAGAAATGCTGGACTGGAAGAAACACAAGCTGGAATCAAGATTGCCGGGAGAAATATCAATAACCTCAGATATGCAGATGACACCACCCTTATGGCAGAAAGTGAAGAGGAACTAAAAAGCCTCTTGATGAAAGTGAAAGTGGAGAGTGCAAAGTTTGGCGTAAAGCTCAACATTCAGAAAACAAATATCATGGCATCCAGTCCCATCACTTCATGGGAAATAGATGGGGAAACAGTGGAAACATTGTCAGACTTTATTTTGGGGGGCTCCAAAATCACTGCAGATGGTGAATGCAGCTATTTAATTAAAAGACGCTTACTCCTTGGAAGGAAGGTTATGACCAACCTAGATAGCATATTCAAAAGCAGACATTACTTTGCAAACAAAGGTTCGTCTAGTCAAGGCTATGTTTTTTCCTATGGTCATGTATGGATGTGAGAGTTGGACTGTGAAGAAGGCTGAGTGCCGAAGAATTGATGCCTTTGAACTGTGGTGCTGGAGAAGACTCTTGAGAGTCCCTTGGACTGCAAGGAGATCCAACCAGTCCATTCTGATGGAGATCAGCCCTGGGATTTCTTTGGAGGGAATGATGCTGAAGCTGAAACTCCAGTGCTTTGGCCACCTAATGCGAAGAGTTGACTCATTGGAAAAAACTCTGATGCTGGGAGGGATTGGGGGCTGGAGGAGAAGGGGACGACAGAAGATGAGATGGCTGGATGGCATCACTGACTGATGGATGTGAGTCTGAGTGAACTCTGGGAGGCCTGGTGTGCTCTGATTCATGGGGTGACAAAGAGTTGGACATGACTGAGCGACTGAAGTGAACTGAACTGAAAGATAACTAAGTGGATTAGTATGTTTCCACCTTTAAAATCTTATGGACTCATGAAAACTACTTATGAAGTGGTTACAGTACCCTTGAGTAGGTAACTTGGATAGATGAATAGAGCATTGAAGAGGTCAAGAAAGACCTCATAGGCATGCTCTTTTAGTAGACAGAGGGCAGGAGATTCCCAGTGGTTAGGACTATACTTTCACAAGTGAGGGCCAGGGTTTGTTCCCTAGTCAGGGAATTACTATCCATCAAGCCACACTGTGTGTACCCCTCCATGCAAAAAAGTAGATAGAATTAGTAAGCATTTAGTAAAATGCTATCCCTCACTAAAATATGAATATGTCATAAATATATGATATTGGGATTAGGAGTAAGTGACTGAGAGAGAAAGTATATGGCCTTTAAAATAATTGGCATCAGTTCAGTGTGGCTGAATTTCAGATTCGAGATGGAGAAGTGAGGAGAGCAAGTCTTAACATGAGGAACTGCTGTTGAATACCAGTGTGTCTTTTTATGCAGTGATGGTGGGATATGAAGAAGTGGTGGCAAGAATACACAGAACTATACAAAAATGATCTTAATGACACAGGTAAACCCCATGGTATGATCATTCAACTAGAGTCAGACATCTTGCAGTGTGAAGTCAAGTGGGCCTTAAGAAGCATCACTATGAATTAAGCTAGTCGAGGTGATGGAATTCCAGATGATCTATTTCAATTCCTAAAAGATGATGCTATTAAATTGTTGCACCAATATGCCAACAAATGTGGAAAACTCAGCAGTGGCCGCGGGACTGGAAACGGTCAGTTTTCATTCCAGTCCCAAAGAAAGGCAATCCTAAAGAATATTCAAACTACCACACAATTGCACTCATCTCACACGCTAGCAAAGTAATGCTCAAAATTCTCCAAGCCAGGCTTCAGCCGTATGTGAACCATGAACTTCCAGATGTTCAAGCTGGATTTAGAAAAGGTGGAGGAACCAGAAATTAAATTGCCAACATCCATACAATCATTGAAAAAAGCAAGAGAGTTCCAGAAAAACATCTGCTTTATTGGCTACACCAAAGCCTTTGACTGTGTGGATCACAACAAACTGTGGAAAATGCTTAAAGAAATGGGAATACCAGACCACCTGACTGGCCTCCTGAGAAATCTGTAGGCAGGTCAGGAAGCAACAGTTAGAACTCGGCATGGAACAACAGATTGGTTCCAAATCGGGAAAGGAGTGTGTCAAGGCTGTGTATTGTCACCCTGCTTATTTAACTTATATGTAGAATACATCATGCGATATTCCAGACTGGATAAAGCACAGACTGGAATCAAGATTGCCAGGAGAAATATCAATGACCTCAGATATGCAGATGACACCACCCTCATGGCAGACAGCAAAGAAGAACTAAAGAGGCTCTTGATGAAAGTGAAAGAGGAGAGTGAAAAAGTTGGCTTAAAACTCAACATTCAGAAAACTAAGATCATCGCATCCGGTTCTATCACTTCATGGCAAATAGATGGGGAAACAATGGAAACAGTGAGAGACTATTTTTGGGGGTTGAAATCACTGCACATGGTGACTGCAGCCATGAAATTAAAAGACACTTGCTCTTTGGAAGAAAAGCTATGACCAACCTAGACTGCATATTAAAAAGCAGAGACTTGACTTTGCTGACAAAGGTCCGTCTAGTTAAAGCTATGGTTTTTCTAGTAATCATGCATATATGTGAGAGTTGGACTATAAAGAAAGCTGAGCACCGAAGAATTAATGCTTTTGAACTGTGGTGTTGGAGAAGACTCTTGAGAGTCCCTTGGACTACAAGGAGATCCAACCAGTCCATCCTAAAGGAAATCAGTCCTGAATATTCATTGGAAGTACTGATGCTAAAGCTAAAACTCCAATACTTTGGCCACCTGATGCGAAGGGCTGACTCATTGGAAAAGCCCCTGATGCTGGGAAAGATTTAAGGTGGAGGAGAAGGGGACGACAGAGGATGAGATGGTTGGATGGCATCACCGACTTGATGGACATGAGTTTGAGCAAGCTTGAGCATTTGGTGATGGACAGGGAAGCCTGGCATGCTGCAGTCCATGGGGTCTCAAAAAGTCAGAAACAACTGAGCAACTGAACTGAACTGGTGGGATAATTACATTAAAAAGATCAATGTGATAACTGTGGAAAGGTTATCTTCAGGGAAACTTAAGAATGTGTGGTTGAAGTTAGGGACACAAGGAATGAAGCAGTTGTTTGGAAGAGAAGAAGTAATGGCCTGAACTAAGAGCTTTTCTGGTAATAAAATTTTAATTTTGTGTTAGAATGAAAAAATGAACTCCTAACCTCCAAAAATAACACCTACAAAGTATATTTAATGACATTTTCACAGTACAAATAATGTATACATATATATTTAGAACTAAGAGGCCAAGGTTTCATTATCTACTTCTAATTACCAGTTAATAAGATTATATTAATGTGAGAATGAATAAATCTATAGAGATGCTGGCCAATAGTACTGGGCTTGAAGATAGCTCCAGATTTCTAAACAGCTCCGTATATCTTTACTTATCTCATCTCTACTATAGCCCTGGGGATTTTCAGAAAAATAGCATGTAATGTCAACTCTATACTTAAACTGTAAGAATCAAACCCTTGGGAACTATCAAGTTATCAGTCTTTACTACTGAAAACATAACACGATTTAAGTAGAGCTACTTTAAATGGTTCAGATTACATTTAGGTAATATTTTGAGTGAGATGAAGACAGAAAGATTTTCACCCGAACGACTAGTTTAAATTGCCTACATTTGCGTCCCAGATTGTTTTTTTGTGAAGTCAACCAAGTGTATTAAAAAGCTTCCTTTCCAAAAAGGAAAAGGCCTTTATATTGCTGAGGTCTGGACAAGTGCTAACTGAATATTCTTTCTTCCCAAAAGTAAAACAATCAGAACATTATTTGTAGTCCTTTAAAATTCTTCATAAAGTTTTTAACAAAGTCAACCAGATAGAACTTTATGATCCAGCAAATGTTCTTTTCATTCATTTATAATACATAATGGAGATTATGTATGAAAGAAGAAATACTTTGAGGCAATAATGTGTACAACTTTGTATGTTTATGCTTATAAGCAAACTGTCTTTTTGAATCTTTAGTATAGATTTAATTGCCAAAGCCAATTCAATTACCCATGGAAGCATTTGTGTTTCATCTTGGAAACTTGCTTACCCTTTAGCCTCACAGTTTGGACTGGTTCTCAGGGTTTACGTAGCCTCTTCTGCTTTTCTAATTGTGTAGTGAAAAGAGAGACATGTTGGGCCCCAAAAGGACATTTATTTCAAAATGCTCAAATAATTTCCCTGCTTCTGTCAGAAAAGGAGGAGGAGAAAAAGGAAGAGGAAGAAAGGGAGGGTAGGAAATGAGAATGAAGCCAATTGAATGTTAGTTTTGGAAAGAAAAGCCTATACCACATGCCCATGAGAGACTTTAATGTCTTTTAACTAAAGCAGTGTTCCAAGGCAAAATTTAGAATACTGCCTCCTGTTCTGCAGGCTCTAAACCAAATGACTATATAAAAATATCTTGTGATAATACTTTAATGATTTAGTAATAAATTTCATTTAATTATTTTCAAGTACCACAAGAGAAAAATAAAGGCTAACCTTTAGGCCTTTACATGTAAAGCTCAAGTTTGTACTGGAATAAAAAATTTAGAATTTTTCTGTACCCTGGAATACCATGAGAAGGCCAGCGATACAGAAAGATATAAAAGGTTTCTCTGCCATGACACTTCATCACAGTTAGAAAGACGTTGACAAAGTGTGAACACTATATTGTCCTGGAGAAAACACTGGCCTTGATTAAAATTAATTAAATTTTTCCATAGTAATTAGCTTAGAAAGCTGTGTTTTTCATAGATCTGTATATAGTGATCCATAGACAATATGACTACATACTTTTGGGTAACTGGAAACCACCTACATCATTTATTATGAGGCCATATAAAAAGTATAAAATGATGAGTTCAAAATAAAGCATTTCATATTAGACATAACTGTATATTACATAGTTTAAGAAAGTGAGTTATTTATAGTCAGAGGCCTTGTTACAATCTTTTCTTCCATTGCAGTTTGAACTGCAACTGGTAGGTGGCGCTAACAGGGTGTGCTTTGTTGTCTGGGATGAAAATGTTCTAGTCTTTCCTCAGAATTTCAAAAGCATGTTCCATATTTGCAGTATCTGTTGAGGGAAGGTTCTTCAGTGTTGCACATATTAAGAATCAGTTTTCCAAGTAATTCTCAGAAATGTCATTGTTGTATTTTGTGAAATGCTTTTGGTTGACTGTTGTTGCAGATAATTAAGATGTCTAAATCTGATGTTTCTGATAGACTTCCACTTCTCCAACACTTAGGCATATTTTCCAATTTTTCTTAAGTTTTTTTTTTCTTTTTGTTTTTCCCCCCAACATCTGCATCCCAATAGTGGATCATATAGGCCGTAGTGAGTTTTTAGGAAATAAGGTCTTTATTTCTTGTCTGTAGCTATAACTGTCGGAAAAGGCAATGGCAACCACTCCAGTACTCTTGCCTGGAAAATCCCATGGATGAAGGACCCTGGTAGGCTGCAGTCTATGGAGTCGCTAAGAGTCGGACACGACTGAGTGACTTCACTTTCACTTTTCACTTTCACGCATTGGAGAAGGAAATGGCAACCCACTCCAGTGTTCTTGCCTGATGAATCCCAGGGGCAGGGGAGCCTGGTGGGCTGCCGTCTCTGGGGTCGCACAGAGTCGGACACGAGTGAAGTGACTTAGCAGCAGCTATAACTGTATCCTGTTCTAATTCAACTTTTAAATTCCATAACATCTAAACCTTTAAAATCATGCAGGGCCAAATTATTATAAATTATGTTGTACAATATTCTTTTTTATCACCTTTTAGCCACATAACTGGTTAAGTCTGTCTTGTTCACTTGTTTGACAGTTCAATGAATAATTTTAAAATATAAGAGCAGGGATTATGAAGTTTGTAGGAAAAGCAAGTAATTCGGGGGCAGGGGTGGTGGGGGGGGAGAAGAACAAAACAAGGAAATACACCTTTCGGGTCCAGTTTCCTTAGCAATAGAGTGTTAGAATCAGCCATTTTCATGGTTCAGTCAACACAAGTTCAAAACATCTGACCACTGGAAAAATAGGGATTTTCCACATCTACATATTATGGGTTATTTCATAACAACAACAATAACAAAACACTCTTACAAGTTTATTTCCTAGATTTACTCTGTTACTAGAAATTAAAATGTAGTTATCTGAAGGAGTTACCACTGTTATTTTATATTCTATATTTAAAATACATATTTTAACGTAATGTACATATATAATAATTGGCAAAATGTCTTTGTTCAAAGGATTGCAAAATTAACAGGGCTTGCCTGACACCTAAGGATGTCCATTTCCTAACGGTTATACAAAAAAATCCCATAAAGACCCTCTTAAATATATAGTTTTTGGCATTCCATATTAAAAGCAGATAAGGAATTTTTTTTCTATTTTTGTTTAAGTTTTAGCTTCAAAGATTTTGTTTTTTTTTGGGGGGGGTTGAATTTTAATAAAATTGAAGTATAGTTGATTTATAATGTTTGTTTCAGATATATAGCACAGCGATTTAGTTATATATATGGTGAATATATGTGTCTGTGTATATATATATATATATATATATATATATATATATATATCTTTTTTCAGATGCTTTTCCCTTATAGGTTATTATAAAATATTGAGTATAGATCCCTGTGCTATGCAGGAGGTCCTTGCTGGTTACCTATTTTATATAGATAAGGAATATTCTTCAAGATTACAACTCTTTTCTCTGTGAGGATCACATAGTATTTAATAATAGGCCATGTATAAATGGGGCACTCAAGAATCCTTCTAAATTTGGGACATTAAAATCTATAATTTTAATATAACATTTTAACATTTTTTATTTTAAAAGTAGTTTAATATCTTAATTTTAAAAATTCAATTCCAGGAGATCTCTAAGTATTTATTTCTTTCCAAAAATATGAAAATACAAAAAGGGACAATGTAAAAGTATTTTTATCATCTAAAGTAAATAATGTTATTAAAATATTTTCATTCCTTCTGTAGATTACCTTTACTTCCAACTTTAACCTAAATGTTCAAAATGTATTTCCATGTACGGGTGCAGCTGAGTGAAATATGTCATCCTTAACATCTGCTACATTGAAAGAAATGTTTTGCAGTGTGAAATGGTTTATATTCACTGCTAAGAATCATATGAAAGTTAAAATTATGGAAAATACTTAATGGAAACTGCTGCTGCTGCTAAGTTGCTTCAGTCGTGTCCGACTCTGTGTGACCCCAGAGATGGCAGCCTACCAGGCTCTTCTGTCCCTGGGATTCTCCAGGCAAGAACACTGGAGTGGGTTGCCATTTCCTTCTCCAATGCATGAAAGTGAAAAGTGGAAGTGAAGTCACTCAGTCGTGTCCGACTCTTTGCAATCCCATGGACTGCAGCCCACCAGGCTCCTCCATCCATGGGATTTTCCAAGCAAGAGTACTGGAGTGGGGTGCCATTGCCTTCTCCGACTTAATGGAAAAGATAACTGGAAATATGTCACTGAATAAATGAAATTAAAAAGGGGAATATGCAGTCATTTAGAAACTGCAAGTAACTATCATTGTCAAGAAAAGAGCTTGTTATTACTATCTGCATGTAGTTACAGTTAGGTTATAGCTAGATTGTTACTTTGCAAATCATAGGCTTGTCTATGTTAAATACCTTGAATTTAGAAGATAATCTTGTACATATGGTTTATTAAAATAAAAGGCTTTTGTTTTCACCTTGATTCAAAGAAATCTTTTTTGTGATTCAATGTATGAAACAGAATATTAAAATATAAAAAACTTAAACTGTTATGAGAAATGTCAAAATGTCTTTGAAACAAACTTATGTACTAAGATATTATATATTCAGATATTCAAAATTGAAAATCCAAACTGTTGATTAGAATTGAACAAGAAGTAGAAATTCTCCTTAGTACTTCAATTTGTTCATGTGGTGTATTACATTGATTGATTTGTGGATATTGAAGAATCCTTGCATCCCTGGAATAAAGCCCACTTGGTCATGAGGTATGATCTTTTTAATGTGTTGTTGGATTCTGATTGCTAGAGTTTTGTTAAGGATTTTTGCATCTATGTTCATCAGTGATATTGGCCTGTAGTTTTCTTTTTTTGTGGCATCTTTGTCAGGTTTTGGTATTAGGGTGATGGTGGCCTCATAGAATGAGTTTGGAAGTTTACCTTCCTCTGCAATTTTCTGGAAGAGTTTAAATAGGATAGGTGCTAGCTCTTCTCTAAATTTTTGGTAGAATTCAGCTGTGAAGCCGTCTGGACCTGGGCTTTTGTTTGCTGGAAGATTTCTGATTACAGTTTCAATTTCTGTGCTTCTCCTTAGTACTTCTAAGTGCCTGACTATATACCTTCAACTATATCAATATTGGTAGTACTGGTGGTTTAGTTGCTAAGTCGTGTCTGACTCTTGTGACCCCATGGACTGCAGTCTGCCAGGCTCCTCTGTCCATGGGATTTCCCAGGCAAGACTGCTGGAGTGGAATGTCCTTTTCTTCTCTAGGGGATCTTCCCAACCCAGGGATCAAACCCAGGTCTCCTGCATCGCAAATGGATCCTTTACCACTGAGCCACCAGGGAAGCCTCTTTTTCCTCATCCATTCATTCCTTCTTAAAATCAACTCAGTCTTTATGAGTGTCTTAATTTAAAATACACACTGATAAAAAATTATTAAAGTAATAGTAAATTAAATAATTTAATCTATTTTTGTGATACTATCCATGCATGCATGCTAAGTCTCCAGTCGTGTCCGACTCTTTGCAGCACCATGGACTGTAGCCGGCTAAGCTCCTCTGTCCACAGGATTCCCAGGCAAGAATATTGGAGTGGGTTGCCATGCCCTCCTCCAGGGGATATTCCCAACCCAGGGGTCGAACCTCGTCTCTTATGGCTCCTGCATTGGTAAGCAGGTTCTTTACCACTAGTGCCACCTGGGAAGCCCCAGCTGATATTATCTGTGATAATATAGAGATTTTTAAATATCATGTAGTAGTTATCATAGATGTGAAATTGACTTTGTATGATTAGCAATAAAATGCCTCTTATTTCTCTGTACCTGAGACTGGACTCAAAAATATCCTAATTATTAATAAATGAAAGGTTCTCTATAGATATTTCTACACAGAAGTTATGACATGTATTAAGTATTAGATAAATACTAGATATAAGTATAGATATCTATAACTATATACATTTGTATATAGAGAAAATGTATATCTAAGTGTGTTTATATATATACATATGTGTGTATATATATATATATATATATAAAGATCTCTGTATATACATATACATGAAATTAAAAGATGCTTGCTCCTTTGAAGAAAAGTAATGACCAACCTAGACAGCATATTAAAAAGTAGAGACATTACTTTGCCAACAAAGGTCCATCTAGTCAAAGCTATGGTTTTTCCAGTAGTCATGTATGGATGTGAGAGTTGGATTATAAAGAAAGCTGAGCACTAAAGAATTGATGCTTTTGAACTGTGGTGTTGGAGAAGACTCTTGAGAGTCCCTTGGACCGCAAGGAGATCCAACCAGTCCATCCTAAAAGAAATCAGTCCTGAATAATCATCAGGACCGATGCTGAAGCTGAAACTCCAATACTTTGGCCACCTGATGCAAAGAACTGACTCATTGGAAAAGATCCTGATGTTGGGAAAGATTGAAGGTGGGAGGAGAAGGGGATGACAGAGGATGAGATGGTTGGATGGCATCACCGACTCAATGGACATGAGTTTGAGTAAACTCTGGGAGTTGGTGATGGACAGGGAGGCCTGGTGTGCTGCTGTCCATGGGGTTGCAGAGTCGGACATGAGTGAGCGACTGAACTGAACTGATATGCATATCTATTTGTCTATATAGATAGGTAGAAAGGCAGAGAGGGGCAGACAATCTTTCATTTCTTTTAAAAATTAGGGTATAAGTTACCTGTGTTTTGAAAGTAAAAAACCTTCCCCTACCTTACCCTAAGACATCTAACTGGAGAAATCATATTAAATCTCTAGTGGTGATTAAGTAATAAAACTTATTCTGTAACATCTTCAAGAAGAGGACAAACGGAATAACTTCAGCATACAGAGTTTAATTCCAGATAATTGCCAATTTAAGAAATTTATGATCCTTATATTCTCATTAGCTTGCAAATTTGAATACATCCTTATAGTGCTTAATGGATATTTGTTGAGCAAATGAATAAAAACCAGTGTTGTCAGTGCTGGTTGCATTTCTAACCTGACCCACAGTATTTGTTTAGCCTATATATTGTACATAAAGAATAACTTTGTACCAAATCACAAAAAAATATTAAACATAAGGAGAATTCAGTCACAATTCTGTCCTGAGATGCCACAGTCACACCCCAGCCATGCAACTGAAATGTGTGTGTGTGTTAGTCATCTCCAACTCTTTGCGACCCCATGGACTGTACAGCCCACCAGGCTCTTCTGTCCATGCAATTCTCCAGGCAAGAATACTGGAGTGGGTTGCCATAGTTGCAATATTTTGCATTTCATGAACCGTTTGTGGTTCCATGTCTGGGACAAGGGCTCTGAAAGGACCAAGGAAGTGGAAATATGGCTTGGAAGGAAAGCTGTCTTAGGAGACTGTATAAAAGGCTCTCCATTTATATCTCCTTGTGACTCTTTCCCCTTTTTCCCTGTTTGTCTTCCCCATTAACAATGTAGAGATATACAAACACACGGGAATAACAGTTGTAAAATGTGCAGAAAATTTGAGATTCCTGTGGAAGATCCTGTGTACTCAGAGCCACTCAAATGGGCAGTGAATCTGATCACTTCCTTACAGCCCTTGAAGCATCACCTCTGAAGGAAGAACCTCAAAGGAAGCATAACCTCTGAAGGAGAATGACATCTGTATTCTCAGGAGGTGTGGAAAGCAAGGGTATGCTTTCCTCGCCATCGTGCTCTTTTCATGATCAATCCTGACATGTAAAATCCTGCCCTTACTCAGAACTGAGGTGAAGAAATGTAACCAGCCCAGAAGTCAGATGAAGTGAGAAATGTGCCTCGCCCAGGATTTACATGAAGTAGGAAATACGACAAGGGCGAAAGAGAAAACCATACAGTTATTGTAGTTAGCATGTGTATGTTTGTGTAAGTGTATGGATATTCTTTGGGGCTTCCCTGGTGGCTCAGCTGGTAAAGAATCCGCCTGCAATGTGGGAGACCTGGGTTCGATGCCTGGGTTGGGAAGATCCCCTGGAGAAGGAAAAGGCTACCTACTCCAGTACTCTGGACTAGAGAATTCCATGGACTGTATAGTCTATGGGGTCGCAAAGAGTTGGACACGACTGAGCGACTTTCACTATAGATATTCTAGGCAACATCAGATTTTGAGGTGATGAAATAGAAAGCAATCAAGTATAATAGGGTAGAAAGATCTGGAAATCCCCTGGAATATCATTTCGGAAGGGGAAAAGATTTTCCAACTCCCTAGGCTGGAAGGAATACTCTTAATTTTTATGACATTTAGATTTAAGGGACATATTTAAATTGGATTGATGTAAATTGAGAGTGTGTCTCTCCTTTTAATTGTACATTTATTTCCTTAAAAATTGCATTCCTTTGTTTTCAGGCACATTAGATCTTTTCCCAGTATGATCACAGAGTTTCAAAATGAGCTTCCAAAAATAACACAAAAATTGTAACACAACATGTCATCATAGCACGATGAATCTATGCATTGGCAGATCCATGATATAACAATGGTCAAAGATTGTGACTTGAAAAATTAATGATTTTCCCCACATGGCACATTTTAGTTTTACTTCTATAAGTTTCTATTTCCATATTTACTTTTCCACACTTGCAACCCTAGCTTTGCCACCAAATTCCAAAGTGATTTTAGTGAAAAATGTGTCAAATTAGTTCTTACAGTTAATCTCAGAAATATAGAATCCCTGTATGCACTGAAAGTGTGAGATTTTTTTTCCCCTGAAATAAGTTCTGGAATTTAGTTTAAGCAACACATATCCCATATTACCAACTTTCAATCCATGCCGATTTATATCTAAGAAGTTTTATATCTTCTTAGATATTTATCTAACACCAGCCCATTCTTATTTTGAAATTATTGCAGTCCAGATCTTCGTCAGTGTTGCAACAGTAATAAGTGAAAATTATTTTAAAAGTTATCACCATGTTACAGTGTAAATGAAAGAAATATAAGATAGCATTATGTGGCTTCAAGTGGAAATTTTTTACAGATCTACAGTCCTTTTGTTACCATAGTTAATACCATACACAGTGTGTGTGTGTATGTGTGTGTGTGTGTAGTAAAGGCTGATTCACTGCTTCAAATTTCTCTCATAGTACAATGGCTCCCCTAAGAGGGTTATAATATTCCATTGACCGGTTTGTGGATTCATTTACTGTGAGTTATTTCTGGCCAGTGGAAAGCACGCAGTTAACTTTTGGGTATTTTTTAAGCAGACACTCTATGATTTTACCAGAGATGGTTTCTGTAGGAATAAATCTGTGTACTATTTGTCTAGTCAAAAACAGACCATGCTGACATGGAATCAGTGGGGGATTGCAAAATGGATCAGAAATTGAGAGGAAAGAGAAAGGGGAAATCTGCTTATTTTAATAACATACCTAAGAGAAAAAAACAAAATATGTTCTTTTATACCCCCCAAAAGAACAAGTTATTGAAATAGTGTGTGCATGGAGCTATATCCAAGAAAAACTTGATTGATTTAACTTCTTTACACACATATTTAACTCTCTTCTCTATATCACATAAGTTTTTGTCAGTGATTTCTGTTCCCCTCATTCCTGGGTATTTTTCATCACTTTTAACACCATCTTAAAAAAAAACAAAAAAAAACACCATCTTGTTGTGCCCTTGATTTAGGAAGAGGTGTAAAGATGTAATTCTCAAAGTGCTGAAAAGAAAGTTCTCTATTTACTTTATCATATACATGAAAAAATAGCATACATATGCATACACACACACACACACACACCACTGCTTTTGACTTTTCAACACTTGATTTTAATAGTACACAATAAAAAGGATATTATTTGTCTGTTGAGGAAAAGACATTTAATATTTTACAATAACAGATAATCACTTTTAAAATCCCTTTAAGCCACACATATTTTTGTGGTAACTGTGCATTCATTTTCACTGTTAAAGGTTGAATAATTAACTTCTAAAGCAAGCTTCTATACTATTCTATTTTTTAGCAGTAATGCTTAAAATGGGGATATAGTGGTTGCCATATAAATTGTTAAAATTAGAGGTTAAATGAATATGTTAGATGTTTATCATCCTTGCTTTTCCTTTCTCCCATCATTTATATAAAGCAATGACTAGGTTTTTAAAATAGGAACTGTACCAATCCTGTTTACAGATGGCATTTCTTTTGGCTTAGGTTTAACATTATGAATTAGGTTTGGCTTATGAATTAATCTAATAAATGATTTCTATTACTACCCAAGAGGATAGTGAAATCACTGTTCACTATTTCTTCAGAAAAATACAATTCTGTAAGATTTAATTTAAAATATAATAGGGAAATGTTTTCAATGTTCCTGCTGATTTCTGTAGAAGTATTATATTTCTTATTTGTCTCATGCCTTTATAAGGGATATTCATTTCATAAATGCTGTGCTTATAATTATTTATTATTTTGCCTTCATAGCTCCTCCTAAAGGTTAACTTTACAATATATTTGTAAATAAATATAATGAAATTTTAAATGATGTTATCACAAATACACAGATCACAATACAAACATTAAAACCTTAACACAGCTGAACATCCACATGCAGAAAATGAATCTAGACAAAGACCTTACCTGCTTTGCAAAAAATAGCCCAAAAGTGATTAGAGAACTAAATGTATAAAATGTAAATTTATAAAATTCCTGGAAGATAACAGGAGAATATCTTGATGGCCTTGAGTATGTTGATGACTTTTTAGTTGCAGTTCCCAATGCATGATTCAGGAAACAAAGACTTCAGAAGTTGGACTTCATTATAATTTAAAGAAAAAAAAAAATTCTTCTCTGTGAATGAAAATGTCAAAAGAGTAAGATAAGACAAACTAAGAAAATATTTGCCAAAGACATATCTGATAAAATAGTGTGATCTGAAATATACAAAGAATTCTTAAAACTCTAAGAAAGTAAACAAGCCAACTAAAAAATAGGTCAGAAACCTGAGCCAACATCTCCCCAAAGAAGATACCACTAGTGCCACCTGGAAAGTCCAAAGAAGCCTGCAGTTTTCCCAATGGCTCATCAGGTAAAGGAACCGACCTGCAACGTAGGAGACACAGAAGATCCAGGTTCGATCCCTGGGTCAGGAAGATGCCCTGGAGAAGGAAATGGCAACCCACTCCAGTATTCTTGCCTGGAAAATCCCGTGGTCAGAGGAGCCTGGCAGGCTATAGCCCAGAGGATTGCTAAGAGTCAGACACGACTGAGCAGCTAAGCATGCATGCATAGCAGGCCCTAACAGTTTATATATAAAGAAGATGGCAACTAAGCATGTGAAAAGGCCCTCCACGTTATATCATTTGAAATTTAAAGTTAGAACAATGAGTTACAACTATATGACAGAATGGCAAAATCCAAACTCTGCCAACACCAAATACTGACAAGAATGTAAGCAACCATTGCAAACTGGTATAGCCATTTTGGAAGACTAAACATGGTACCATATGGTCCATCAATCACACTACTTGATATTTACTGAAATGAATTGGAAAATTATGTCTATACAAAAACCTGCACACAAATGTTTATAGCGGTTTTATTTATAATTGCCAAAACTCAGAAGTAACCAACATGTCCTTCATTGGTGAGTGGATACATAAACTGTGCTATGTCCAGACATTGGACTATTTTTCAGTGCCCCAAAGAAATGAGCTACCAAAACGTGAAAAGACATGGAGGAAATTTAAATGTATATTAAGTGGAAGAAGCCAATCTGAAAACATGTTGTGCTGTATAACTCCAACTATATGACATTCTATAAAGGACAGACTATGAAGACAGAAGAAAGATCAGTGGTTAATTGCCAGGGTTATGTGAAGGGCGGGATGGGCAGGCATAGCACAGAGGATTTTTAGGAGAGTGAAACTATTCTAGTGATACTGTAATGGTGTACAGATGTCATTACCTATTTGTAAAAGCCCATAGCATGTACAGCACCAAGAATGAGTCCTAAGGTAAATTACAGACTTTGGGTGATAATGATGTGTCAATGTATGTTCACCAGTTATAATAAACGTACCACTCTGGTGGGGCATATTGATAATGGGGGAAGCTCCGTGTGTTGAAACAAGGGTTAAATGGGTGCTCTGTAATTTTCTGCTTAATTTTTCTGTAAACCTAAAAAAGTCCATTTAAAAAGCAAAATGAAACCTTAGTGGTATGTTTTCTTTAAGGAACTAACTAAATTTAAATTATATCAGAAAATGTATGTAACTATAAATTAGCTTCCTTTCCAGGTCTCAAAGTACTTTAAGGACATCACCTCATAACTCTTGTGTCTTTGAAAATCTCTCAGTACTTCACAGGAATTTTTATTAGTTATCAACATATAATTATTAAAGTAGATTTTAATGTTTAATTTTATTTTATAGAATTTTATATAAATTCATTTTATATAAACAGACAATTATCTGGTAGGACTAATTACTGATGTGAGCAATGGTCAGGAAATGGATAAAAGAGATCTTAAAAATACACAAATTATCTGAATTTTTAATTTTATCCACTAATTTTAATCTTCTACTAAAATTATTTTCAGAGCTGATAACCAAGATATGGTGAATCCTGTTTGACTTGTAATGCTTTCTTTCTTTGCCCCTTTTCATTTTGGAAACTGCTATTAATAATCAAGAACAAAAAAGCCCAAAAGTAGATAAGAAAATAGGCATAAAAGAAAATCAGTTAGTTTGGATTTCTCAAAACTAGGCAGTTTACATGTAGCTGAAATTAACACAAATTTAAAAGTTTACAGGCCTCGGAACTGTCTAGTACTGAGATATATAAGATGAATCTGATCTAAATGTGGTTAAGTCTACTTAGCTTTTCATAACAATTTTCCTTGCAGATACTGAATTTTAAAATTCACCATTTGATTTAGTTCCTTATTATATTCATTTGTTTTTACAGAAGGGGTATAGAGGGTTATTCAACATACTAACCCTATGAAGCAACCAATTCTGTTTCAGCAACCTATAATCACTAATGCATCTGTATCTACTCATAGACTTCCAAATAGAATTCAGAATCTACGACTAATACTCATGGAAGTTGGACGGATGACTAGGAAAACCACATCTACTGTGAGAAACAGGAACAGCTAGTGTTCAGTATATTTCAGTTAAATTACTGTACAAATATCCTAGTGGATTTATGAATGGACATTGCCAGAGGGTAACCCATAAATTAACCTGAGAATCTTCATTTAATGTGAGGAATCATTTTAACCCATAGGATGGAAAAATAATATTTTTTTCCTTCTTACTAATGATGAAGTTTATGATGGTAAAATTTATATTACTAATACCCAATATGTAATATTCTAGGAACCATTCCATTTGTAATTCTTTAAGAATCCTGTTGCTGAATGAAAAGGGAACTGTTACAACCACAGTTTTCCTGCAGCTCTGCAATATGAATGGTCTTTTTCTAAGTGGCATTTCCATCACATGGATTGAATTTTAAACTATTTTCTCAATGGCCAATCAGACATTGTAAAATAGTTATGCTACTGACTTGGTATGTGTTCAATGTCAAGCCACTTTTTTCCATTGACAGCTTGAGAAGATTGTAAAACCATTAAAAATTTTAAACTTGTGGCTCAAAGGGTTTTCTGCAGTTAGACTGCTTTTAATTTTCACATTCTATTTAGTGAACACCTGCCTTTGCTTGAATACTGAGCCAAAGTAAGACTTAGTAGAGGGTTTTTTTTTGGTATATTTATTTTGGAGCTAAGATAAAAATAGAAACATATATTAAATATTTAAATAAAGAAAATATGAAAGGGAACTATTTATAGTTAGCCTTTACATAGTCATATATTTGTAAGACCTTATTTTTTAAAATTTTGCATTCAGTTACTTTTAGTAATGAGTATGATTGAAGGAAAGAATGACACGTTGATGTCATTTGAGATTATTGGTTATTCTTGTGGAGTAGTTTAAAAAGCTACTATCAGTATGCTCAGTTCTGAGCACCCCTTTGAATTACGTTTCCCTCAAGGCTGGCACTGTATTGTTTACTTCTGTACACCAATATCTCCAACAGAGTCCAGCACACAGTAGAAGGTTCAGCTAATCACTGCTAAGTTGAATTGAAATGATTGTCTTTCAAAACTCAGCCTTTTTTTATCAACTGATTCTGAGTACTGACTTTGTATCAGACACTTTCTTAGGTGCTTGAGTTGCAAAGGTGAAAAACCAGTCCTACCCGCAAAAGCTCACAGCCAAGAAGAGAAAAACAAATTTGTAGTAACTATCACAGAGGGCAAGTGATATACTAGAGCAGGATTCTAAACCATAACTTCACATTAGAATCACTGAGAAGTTTTAAAATATTTCCCATGTCCAGGCTCCCTCCCAAACCAACTGAATCAGGATATTTGAGTATTTGAGCATGGTCTCCACTCATCAGTATTTTGAAATTATCCTCCAGGTAATCTCAGTGTGCAAGAGATTGTGAAATACTGTGCTGAGGTAATCAAGATCATAAGAAAGGTGTTCTTAAGTCAGCTTGGTAGAATTAGGAAATGTATCCAGAAAAGATGGGACTTGAGTTAACCTTTAAAGAATGCAAAAGTGGGAAAGTACCTAATGGGAAGGAAGCACATTTAGGAAACCTGAGGTAGTTTATTGTGATTAGCATTTAGACTATGTATAGGCAAACTGAGACTATAACATCTAAAAGTTAGATATGTTATATGAAGAGAATACATGATTGACTCTTTAATATTCATTATACTCCAGATAGTTATTCTCCAGATAGTGATATGTGAAGGCTAAGTTGCTTCAGTCATGTCCAGCTCTTTGTGACCCAATGGACTGTAGCCCGCCAGGCTCCTCTGTCAATAGTATTCTTCAGGCAAGAATACTGGAGTGTGTTGCCATACCCTCCTCCAGGGGATCTTCCCAACCCAGGGATCAAACTCACTTCTCTTAAGTCAACAGCTTTGGCAGGTAGGTTCTTTACCACTAGTGCCACCTGGGAAGCCCAGATAGTGATACACCTATCAGTAATTTCAGTCTTTCTCTAGTAATTGGCCTAGGAGTAATGGGTCTAAACAGGAAATCAAAGAGAAACTTCCTTGCTCCATGGAAAAGAGAAACACTTTTTCTCTAAGCAGGGTGAGACTTGTGTTCTATAGGTACCACTGGGATCTCTCTTGCAAACATGAAAGGAGTCAGATTGAGGATAATTAACTGACACAAGTAGAGCCAAAAAACCTGAGAAGCAGGGCTTGACCTCTGAGGTACCTGCCAGCCCAAAGCCCCCCTTTCCTCTAAACTCCACATGATTTGAAATTCAAAATAGCCTTCTTGTTAAGCAACTTGGAGTCTAACTTTCTAGCAGCAAACTCATTGTATCAGTCAATCAAGGCAAAAGATTTTTTATTTTGAAGACAAGAAGTGTTGTGGCAATTTAGGAAGGGGATTTTAAAGAAGAAAATAACACTGTTCTACCTTAAAATGGGATCTTTCTGTATGCATTTTTCGTGTGCTTTATATATGTATAAAAAATCTTATAAACAAATCTGGATTTTATTCTTCAGGCTGTAAGTACGTAGGTTGGTTTGGTGACACCTATACTAGAATCAAAAGAACATGGAAATTATTTTACAAAACTGGCAATAGAGATGATATGGAAGAAAAAGAATATTTAGAAGACAGGATTTAAGACTGATAAGACTTGACAATGGGTAGACTTTTATGGCTAAGAGAAATGGAAGATTCTAGAATAAACTATTTCTTAGAAATATTTGACTGTCTAAATGAGAAAGGCTTGAGATGAGTATGAAACACTGCCTGGTTGGTCCTGGTTTTCATCATGAACTTAACTTTGACAGAGCAAATACTACAGGAATAAAGTTATTCAAGTTTTCTAGTTACTCTGTGTATAAAATAAGGATCAACAATTCTAAATTGTAAATCAGAAGATTTCATGCAGCCAGTAAAATGCATTGTCTAAATCTCATTGGAATTTCAAGGAGAGTAGACCCTGAAATTTTTCTGTTGAGCATGTATGGTAAATAGAAGTGAAATACCTTTTACCTATTTTTACTTGTTATAAGTATGTGAACTTTGATAGAGAATCCAGTTATATAGTTCATCTTAGATAAATTTTTATTTCAAAAGGTATAAAATATTGTGTATAATTTTCAATAACCTCAGTTCCCAACTTTTAGTTCTCATGCAATTTTCATTTAAATAGGAATTCTCCCTCATAGGAACTTTCATTACCTTTAGTTAATGAAATACAGATAGCATTACTTCATTGGTATATTTCTTCTCATATATTAGTTTTCATAGTTTTATATTCTATATCTTTATATTGCACATATCTCACACAATTAAATATTGACTTTTATTTAGCATTACCAACACAGTGGAATTAGATGGTGTTTTTGAAATCCAGCCCAAGACCTTGTATCTGTCATGTTACTATACTTTTGAATTTAATACAGTTTGAGTAGCAGAGCTAAAATTGGTACATCTGAAAGAATGTGACTAAAAGCCAAGTTTTTAAAAAAAATATTGTAAATTATGTATATTTCCACCTCTTCAAGAACTGTTAATCAGGGACTTCAAATGTACTAAAATAACACTTGGGATATAATATTTCAGTTAATTTTCAAGTTAAATTATACACTCAACACTAAGGCAGCTTATATATCAAATCAGGTATTTCAAAGAACTGTTACAAAGGAGAAAGTATGCAAATTATGCTTATTGCATGCTTAATGCTTTAGGGCAATAGGAGGTACAGAACAATGGCTGACGACTACTGAGGACTTACTCTCTGCCTGCCTGGTACTTCTTTGTTTACCTGACGAAGACTACTTCTTTGAATTCTCACTCCCATGATACTTCTGATACTTTTTCATTTTCCAGATGAAGACTCTGAGGTGCAAAGCGATAAAATATCGTGCCCAATGTCACAGAACAGAATTTAGTTAAGCCAGGCTACAGTTCTAGGGTCTTACACCCTGGGCTCCCAAATCTATTAATCTGCTGCTTCCCACAGGAATCTATGGAGATAAGGCTAACTGAAACAACTATTGTGAAACACTTTCAGTCCCATAATATCAATTACAAAAGCTGAAAGTACTTAGAGAAAGTAGAAAATCAACACAGACTTTATCATAAATACACAGATTGCAGTTTGAAAGTATTGGACATTAGCATAGTCCTTGTCTCTGAAAACCCTGCAAACTTGGGCAAAGTACTAACATCTCTGGTAAACTGCTTGAGAATAAATATGGCATACTTTGTTTTATCATGCCTTACGTCCTTGTACTTTGCTGATACTGTTGTTTTCTACAAATTGAAGACTTGTGGCAACCCTGCATCAAGCAAGTCTGTTGGTGCCATTCTTCCAACAGCATTTTATCACTTTGTGTCACTGTATCACATTTTGGTAATTCTCATAATATTTCAAGCTTTTCCATCATTCAGTTCAGTTCAGTTCAGTTCAGTCACTCAGTCGTGTCTGACTTTTTGTGACCCCATGAATCGCAGCACACCAGGCCTCCCTGTCCATCACCAACTCCCAGAGTTCACCCAGACTCACGTCCATTGAGTCAGTGATGCCATCCAAGGATCTCATCCTCTGTCATCCCCTTCTCCTCCTGCCACAAATCCCTCCCAGCATCAGAGTCTTTTCCAATGAGTCAACTCTTCGCATGAGGTGGCCAAAGTACTAGAGTTTCAGCTTTAGCATCATTCCTTCCAATGAGATCCCAGGGCTGATCTCCTTTAGAATGGATTGGTTGGATCTCCTTGAAGTCTAAGGGACTCTCAAGAGTCTTCTCCAACACCACAGTTCAAAAGCATCAATTCTTCAGCACTCAGGCTTCTTCACAGTCCAACTCTCACATCCATACATGACCACAGGAAAAAACATAGCCTTGACTAGACGAAACTTTGTTTGCAAAGTAATGTCTTTGCTTTTGAATATGCTATCTAGGTTGGTCATAACTTTCCTTCCAAGGAGTAAGCGTCTTTTAATTAAATAGCTGCATTCACCATCTGCAGTGATTTTGGAGCTCCCCAAAATAAAGTCTGACACTGTTTCCACTGTTTCCCCATCTATTTCCCATGAAGTGATGGGACCGGATGCCATGATATTTGTTTTCTGAATGTTGAGCTTTAAGCCAAACTTTGCACTCTCCACTTTCACTTTCATCAAGAGGCTTTTTAGTTCCTCTTCACTTTCTGCCATAAGGGTGGTGTCATCTGCGTATCTGAAGTTATTGATATTTCTCCCGGCAATCTTGATTCCAGCTTGTGTTTCTTCCAGTCCAGCATTTCTCATGATGTACTCTGCATATAAGTTAAATAAGCAGGGTGACAATATACAGCCTTGACGGACTCCTTTTCCTATTTGGAACCAGTCTGCTGTTTCATGTCCAGTTCTAACTGTTGCTTCCTGACCTGCATATGGGTTTCTCAAGAGGCAGGTCAGGTGGTCTGGTATTGCCATCTCTTGAAGAATTTTCCACAGTTTATTGTGATCCACACAGTCCAAGGCTTTGGCATAGTCAATAAAGCAGAAATAGATGGTTTTCTGGAACTCTCTTGCTTTTTCCATGATCCAGCAGATGTTGGCAATTTGATCTCTGGTTCCTCTGCCTTTTCGAAAACCAGCTTGAACATCAGGAAATTCATGGTTCACGTATTGCTGAAGCCTGGCTTGGAGAATTTTGAGCATTACTTTACTAGCGTCTGAGATGAGTGCAACTGTGGGGTAGTTTGAGCATTCTTTGGCATTGCCTTTCTTTGGGATTGGAATGAAAACGGACCTTTTCCAGTCCTGTGGCCACTGCTGAGTTTTCCAAATTTGCTGGCATAATGAGTGCAGCACTTTCACAGCATCATTTTTCAGGATTTGAAATAGCTCAACTGGAATTCCATCACCTCCTCTAGCTTTGTTCGTCATGATGCTTTCTAAGGCCCACTTGACTTCACATTCCAGGATGTCTGGTTCTAGGTCAGCGATCACACCATCGTGATTATCTGGGTCATGAAGATCTTTTTTGTACAGTTCTTCTGTGTATTCTTGCCACCTCTTCTTAATATCTTCTGCTTCTGTTAGGTCCATACCATTTCTGTCCTTTATCGAGCCCATCTTTGCATGAAATGTCCCCTTGGTATCTCTAATTTTCTTGAAGAGATCTCTAGTCTTTCCCATTCTGTTGTTTTCCTCTCTTTCTTTGCATTGATCACTGAGGAAGGCTTTCTTATCTCTCCTTGCTATTCTTTAGAACTCTGCATTCAGATGCTTATATCTTTCCTTTTCTCCTTTGCTTTTCGCTTCTCTTCTTTTCACAGCTATTTGTAAGGCCTCCCCAAACAGCCATTTTGGTTTTTTGCATTTCTTTTCCATGGGGATCATCTTGATCTCTGTCTCCTGTACAATGTCACGAACCTCATTGCATAGTTCATCAGGCACTCTATCTATCAGATCTAGGCCCTTAAATCTATTTCTCACTTCCACTGTATAATCATAAGGGATTTGATTTAGGTCATACCTGAATGGTCTAGTGGTTATCCCTACTTTCTTCAATTTAAGTCTGAATTTGGTAATAAGGAGTTCATGGTCTGAGCCACAGTCAGCTCCTGGTCTTGTTTTTATTGACTGTACAGAGCTTCTCCATCTTTGATTGCAAAGAATATAATCAATCTGATTTTGGTGTTGACCATCTGGTGATATCCATGTGTAGAGTCTTCTCTTGTGTTGTTGGAAGATGGTGTTTGTTATGACCAATGCATTTTCTTGGTAAAACTCTATTAGTCTTTGCCCTGCTTCATTCCATATTCCAAGGCCAAATTTGCCTGTTACTCCAGGTGTTTCTTGACTTCCTACTTTTGCATTCCAGTCCCCTCAAATGAAAAGGACATCTTTTTTGGGTATTAGTTTTAAAAGGTCTTGTAGGTCTTCATAGAACCGTTCAACTTCAGCTTCTTCATCATTATTATATTGCTTATGGTGATCTATCACCAAAGATCTTTAATGTTGCTATTGGGAGTGCCATGAACTATGACAAAATGACTTAGTTAATAAGTATACTTATTAATAAGCAAACTTAATAAGTATATGTGTCTGACTGCTTCACCAACTGGCTGTTCGCAGTCTTTCTCCCTCCCCTCAGGCCTACATATTCCCTGAGACACAACAATATTGAAATTAGGCCAAATAGTAATCCTAAAATGGCCTCTAAGTGTTCAAGTGAAAGGAAGAATCATGTCTCTCACATTAAGTCAAAAGCCAGAAATGATTAAGCTTAGTGAGAAAGGTATGTCAAAAGTCATTATAGATTGACAGCTAGACCTCTTGCACCAAACAATTAGCCAGGTTGCAAATGCAGAGGGAAAGTCATTGAAAGAAATGAAAAGTGCTACTCCAGTGAATACATGAATGATTAAGAGAGTAAAACAGCCTCATTGCCTGTATAGAGAAAGTTTTAGGCTTCTCTGGTGGTTCAGTGGTAAAGAATCCGCCTGCCAATGCATTAGAAGCGAGTTCAATCCCTAGGTTGGGAAGCTCCCCTGGAGTTGGAAATGGCTACCCACTCCAGTATTCTTTCTTGGGAAATCCTATGGACTGAGGAGCCTGGTGGGCTACAGTCCATAGGGTCACAATGAGCCAGATACGACTTAATGACTAAACAACAAGAGAAATTTTAGTGGTCTGGATAGAAAATAAAACCAGTTAAAACGTTCCCTAGGCAAAGCCTGATTCAGAAAAGGACTCTAACTCACTTCAATTCTATGAGGGCAGAGAGTAGGCCTCAGAAGAAAAGTGTGAAGCTAGCAGAGGTTCATTCATGAGGTTTAAGGAAAGAAGCCATCTCCATAATCTCAAAGTGCAAGGTGAAACAACATGTGCTGATGTAGACGCTGCAGCAAATTATCCAGATCTAGCTAAGATAACCAATGAAGGTAGCTACTCGAAACAACAGATTTTTCAAGGTAGACTAAACAAACAGTTGTCTATTAGAAGAAGATGCCTTCTGAGACTTCCATAGCTAGAGAGAAGTCAACACCTGACTTCAAAGTGTCAAACGATGAACTGACTTTCTTATTAGGGCCAAATGCAGTGGGTAACTTTTAAGTAGAAGCCAGTACGCATTTACCATTCTGAAAGTTCTAGGACTCTTAAGGATCAGGCTAAATCTACTCTCTCTGACTGTGCTCTATAAATGGAACAACAAAACCTGGATGACAGGACATGTATTTAAAACTTGGTTTACTAAATATGTATAAGCCCGCAGTTGAGACCTACTGCTCAGGGGAAAAAAAATTCTTTCAAAATATTGTCAGTACTGTCAGTGTGCCTGGTCACCCAAGAGCTCTAATGGAGATGTATGGTGAGATTAATGTTGTTTTTATGCCTGCTAACACAACGTCCATTCTGCAGCCCATGGATCAAGAAGTAATTTTGACTTTCATGTCTTATTATTTAAGAAATACATTTCTTAAAAGAATTTCATACATAATTCCTTTCTTCTGATGGATTCTGGCAGAGTAAATTGAAAACCTTCCAGAAAGCATTCACCATTCTAGATGTCATTAAGGCCATTCATGATTCATGTGAAGAGGTCAAAATATCAACATCAGCAGGAGTTTAAAAGAAGCTGTTTCCAACCATCATGGATGACTTTGAGTTTAAGACTTCAGTGGAGGAAGTAACTGCAGATGTGGTGGAATTAACAAGAGAACTTGAATTAGAAGTGGAACCTAAAGATGTGACTGAATTTCTGTCTATATTATTCAATCTTTCTGTTTTCAAAACCATGCTTAAATTAAACAATATATAAAATATTATTAGACATATTGCTATTTTTCCACTCCACTTTTACGGAATGCTTTCATTTGCTATTAGATTGATTGGTATCCTTCCAAAATTCATGTCCACCTGGTACCTCAGAATATGATCTTATTTGAAAATAGGTTATTTACAGATGTTATTGGTCATACTAGATTAGAGTGAGCTCTGAATCCAATATGACTGGTCTCCTTATAAGAAAAAAAGAGACACAGTGAACAAAGCCACATAATGATGGAGGCTTGAGTGATGTATCTGTAACCAAAGACCATCAATGGTTGCTGGCTCCTACCAGAAGGTAGGAAGAAGCAACAAAAGATCCTTCCCTAGTGCTTTCAGAGGGCGTGACCTCTGATTTCAATAGTAGATTTCAGACTACTAGTCTTCAGAACTCTGGGAGGATAAATTTCTGCTGTTTTACACCACTTAATTTGTTGTAGTTTGTTAAAACAGCCCTAGGAATGCATTTACACGATTATTTTTGCACTTCTAATATACATTTTGACACCAGTGCATTTATACATACAGGGACCACTTTTCTAATCTTTCAAGATAGTTTTCAAAAGTACATGATACTCACTTTCTATGCTTTTGAGAAATAGAACTGTTAAAAACAGCAAAATTGTTTTTCATGAAATTTTGTCTCATTTTGTATGTACTGCAAAATATTAAGACATTATTTTACTTTTCCTAAAAATGTATATTCTTGATCTCACAACTTAATCATTCCCTACTTTTAAGTAATTTTTAAAAGGCTTCTTTACAGCAACCTAATTAGATATCTAATACTTGTAATTCTGAGGTTATTTCTCAGAAGAAAATTAAATCTGTGTTAGATATCTTTTCCTACTTTTTGGATGATTTCTGTAAGCATTTAAATTATTATCATTTACTTTATTGTTGATTGAAGCTGTAGATTAATATGTCTTTCAAGAGAGTGGTTTGTATTTCAAAATAAAGTAAGAAAGAGAGTGACCTATATGTCCTATGCAAGAATTCAAAGATCCAAAATGTGTCTTCCTGTTTGCTCTAAGATAATATTGAGAAAATATGCTAGCTTCAGTTTAAGCAAACAGGAGAGTTGAACTTACGTTTATTGAACTTAATGGTCAATTCTTGATCATTTCATAGAGTGATGAAGCATAATTTAAGGTTGACAAAACAAGTTATAAATTTGTGTAAAAGCATGAGTCTTCAGAATTCTGACCTAAAGTCCAAAGTACTTTCTTCTGATAATGTCTAAAAATTGCATGTTTAACACTTTCTGAGGTCCTAATAAGAGAGTTGCTTAGTTGTCTCTCCTTACCAAGTTCTTATTGGTCAGAATGTTGATGCTCATATTTTGATTACATTATTACATATTTTGTTGTGTTTAGTCGCCAAGTTGTGTCCAACTCTTTGCAAGCCCACGGACTGTAGCCTCTACCAGGCTCCTCTGTCCATGGAATTCTTCAGGCAAGAATACTGGAGTGGGTTGCCATTTCCTCCTCCAGGGTATCTTCCCCACCTAGGGACTGAATCCTCATCTACTGGGCCTCTTGCACTGGCAGGCAGGTTCTTTATCACTAGGGCAACCTGGGAAGCCCCATAAGCAGAATACTGTATATCAAATTTCAGCATCCTCAAGCAGTAAGGCTGAAAGAAAAATTTACATGGAAAAGGTAAACCAAGGCCTCCAAATAATATTTCTTATTATTTATAAATTTTTATTATTTTTAATAAATATTCTGTAATATCAAATTGTTATTAAAACTCCACAATCCCATCCCAAATATAGAAAAGATATGACTTTTAAAATATATTTTACAAGTAGCATACTTCTTTCTATCTCTCTCTTCATTTAAATAAACTCCTTACTTGTAGTCACCCTCTCTGACTTCCAAGAAGTATTATTTTTTGCTTAATTTTACTGTTTCCAACTAAAGCTCAATTACCCACTCAATCAATATTGACATGTAGTGAGTAATGACAATATAATCAGCTTCTTTCCTCCTACTTTAACATCTAAAAAATTGTTTCTTTGTGAGGGGGAAAAAAAAGCACTGCCACTACCTTTGCCTGTCTTTTAGATAACTGCACTATTTTCTTTTTTCTGAGTGATTTACAAATTTTTGAAAACTGCTGCACTCCCTTCTTTCCTTTGCATTCCAGATCCAGGGATATTCTGCAGAAACATTCACCGTGCTATTAACTGTATTCTTCTCTGAGTCTTTTCTCAACTATTATCTTCCACAGGAACTCTACTCTATTTGAAACTAGCCATCACCCATTCATAAAATCTTTCTTTTCTCTTGGCTTTCCGAATATCTGCTGTGTTTGCTACAAACCTCTCTAATATTTCATCTGATAAGCCTTCCATATGGTTTTGAGTTCTTTTCTTTCTCTCTGTGAGACTATCAAGGCTGAATGGGTATTTTTGTATTGTTACCTCCTATACTGTCAGAAACCCATTCATCATCAGAGTATCAGTGATCACTTGGCAACTAAGCCTCACTTTTATACTTACCTTTAATGCATACTCCAGTTCATCTAATAAAGGGATCTATTCAGAAAGCAATAATCAGCTCAAATACCTTGTATTTAATATAAACCTCACCGCCTTCCTCTAAATGGAATACTTTTTTGATGTTTCTGGTTCTGTCAACTACAACAACATTCTCCTAGTCCCAAAAGGATGGACACCATGACTATTAATAACTACTTTCTTGATCCTAAAAAGTAATCAGTTGACTATTCTTACTAACTTGCTGTCCAAACAACACATAAGCATTCCCTTAAATGAAATTTCAAACTTCTCTAAAATTTATGCTGTTTTATCTTCCTATAGAACCTTTGCATAGGTGTATGTTCAGCCATGTCCATCTCTTTGCAACGCCATGAACTGTAGCCCACCAGGCTCCTCTGTCCATGGGATTATCTTGGCAAGAATACTGGGGTGGGTTGCCATTTCTTCTTCCAGGGAATCTTGCCAACCCAGGGATCAAACTTGCATTTCCTGTGGCTCTTGCATTGGCAGGCGATTTCTTTACCACGGAACCCCTAGGGAAGCCCATAGAACCTTTGCAGTTCCAATACATAAAGTTTTTTTTTTTTTTTACATTCATAACCTATAGAAGAATATATTTTTTTATGTATTCTTGTGTTATTATTTAGCTTGCTCCTGTCTATGAATCTTGTCTTGCTAAAAATACAACAAATTTCTTAGGACAGGAATCTGACTATACTTGTAAAATATTACCTTTCTGATGAGTACTTCTTTGGAGCTGTTTGGGCTTTTTTCATGTCTGGCTTAGCTGAATTATTGAATTGCTAACAATTTTCTAGTAAAACTAGAGGAGTGTTTAAAACGGAAATGTTTTAGTTCAGAATGAGCAATTATTTGCATATAACATATTTAAAATTAAAAAGGAGATCAAATTTGAAAAGGTGAAGCAGAAGAAAAACATCTCTAATGTTTTACTTAACCCTAACTGATTGTCACTTATTTCAGTCCAGAATCAAAGCAACCAAATGTGGCAAATGTAAGAATCTTTGCATCCTTTAGTGCCTACCGAAGTAAGCACTAATTCCTGTTTTTAAATGATAGAAATTTATTTTTATTCCAAGTCAGAGCATGAAATGGCCGGATGGCATCACCAATGCAATGGACATGAACTTGGGCAAACTCTGGGATATGGTGAGAGACAGGGAGGCCTGGCGTGCTGCAGTCCACCAGGTCACAAAGAATCAGACATAACTGGGCAACTGAACAACAACATTTGTTGAGCTTTTATGTATTGTATATTTTTTAATCTGTATTTTTCCACTATAGAATTAAATTATTAAAATTCAGTGGGTGGTTTTCATTTTCACGAAACATAGTGGTAGAATGTATGGGCTTCCCAGGTGAATCGGTGCTAAGGAACCTGCCTGCCAGTGTAGGACACCCTGGAGACATCAGTTCAATCCCTGGGTCAGGACAATCCCCTGGAAGAAAATAGGGCGGTGTTCTTACAGGAAAATCTCGTGAACAGAGAATCCTGGCAGGCTACAGTCCATGGGCTCCCAAAGAGTTGGACGTGACTGAACGATGGAGCATAGCACAATGGTAGAATATGCATGCTTTGTAAGTACATTCTGTCTCAGTTAAATTAGTAATACTTGTCTTCGTAAACATAGAAAATGATTTTCACTTAATTTTGATTAACCATTCTTGCTTAATATTTACATGTTTTGATTAAAAGTGTAATTTCCTTTTATAGCACATGGTTAATGTTATTTATTGGTTATATCATCGCCAAAGTCTATGATGCTAAGAAAACATTTGTAGCCATCTATATTAAAAAAAAAAAAAAAAAAAAAGGGCTTCTCAGGTGGCCCTAGTGTTAAAGAATATGCCTGCCAACACAGGAGATGTAAGAGATGCAGGTTTGATCCCTGGGTTGGGAAGATTCCCTGGAGGAGGGCATGGCAATCCACTCCAGTATTCTTGCCTGAAGAATCCCAAGGACAGAGGAGCCTGGCGGGCTGCAGTCCATAGGGTCACAAAGGGTCGGACATGACTGACGCAACTTAGCATGCGTTCATAAAAACATAAATTTCTAAAAATGTTCGCATCTTTTCGGTCTAATCTGAATTTTGTAGCTCATTCTATGAATGTTCATATTAACATGCGTAAAGTAGAGGGGAAAATATTTTTATTAAGAAACACTTTGAAAATCTTGGGTGCATTCACATAAGCATGTATACACACGTACTTTTAAGAGTAGAAGTCTTGCAAAATGAGATTTTAAATTAGGTAATTAAATTAGATACACCTGTAAAAATACTGAGTGACTACATAACTATATATGTAACACATCGGTAAAAATCACTGTTTTCACTGTCGTTATTTTGATGACTAAATGTAACTTATAATGATAATATAAAAATAAAGGAGGAGAACTAAAATTTCATGACTGACAAATAAAGTCCAAATATTATACAAATCTTTCCTATGCTCAATCTCTTTTAATCCTAATACAAGTGATCTCTTCAGGAAGGACACTGAAGTTCAGAGGTTAACTTTCAAAGTCATTTGACAGTAAACAGTGGAGCAGACATTGAACTCTTGGTTTGTCTGGTTGTGCAGCCCATGTAGAACATGTACTTAAATGTCACACTTGTTTAAGTTTTCAGTGAAGACTTATTATCTGATAGCAACATAATCTTAAGTTTTGAAAAATAAACAAATGGGGTATATTCATATTCTTGACACCTCATTTGGAAATGCTGAGTTGCTGGCAAATTTTATAGTGTAAATTTATTGCACTCACCTTTGGATCTAAGCCATATCTGACCTATTAAAAGTGAAATGTATAGACTATTTTAGAGCCACATATTCCCATCCTTGTGTCGGGTGTATTTTTAAAAATATTCCTACTAACCTACAGCTGAAATTGTATAAAATATAATAAATTTTTTTATTAGAACAAAAAAGTCAAAAAGAGAAATATACTATGAGATTTATCTGATAGAAAATATAAAATGATATGTTTTTCTCTAACACACTTTTAAACTAATGGAATCTTGAGCTTCTTTTCATCTTTAAAACTGCAATTTTTGCCATAAACTTTTTGGATTTTTCATTATTTTACAGTAAAATATACATAGAAATCATGGGTCAAACTCTCCCTTTTACATAGCAAAATTATTTTATGAGAAAATGGTTGCTTACATATGGTTTATTTCAGTGTGAAGATATTCTTTTAAAGTATAGTAATGTTGATGCTATAGTAGATGATATGACTTCAAGATGTATTTATCACCAGTAGAAGTTATTTGCTATTCATTTTCCCTAAAGGTAAATCATAATAGTGTCTTGGTAGTATGTATTTTACAAGAAGAATATTATGAACAATTGCTTTTAGTTAGCATTTGTTAGACAAAAAAATCTTTAAAAATTTAAGATGACAATAAAATAATAATATTTGTCACATATATTTTGCTATGAATTAGGGCAGTCCATTTTTCTCAATCATCAGATTAGTTCTTTCAAGATTGTAAGTATGTGTTAACTGAAACCACTTAGAAATTATGAGTCACATTACAAATAGCCAAATTAACTCTGTAATTTAATCAAACATAAACACATTTTGCTTTGAATTTTTCTCCAACTGAAAAGCGTGCTCGTGAAAAATTAGCATTTTAGAGGTAAAATATGCAGTAATAGCATTAGGGAAGAAGACATTTAGGGATGCTTAAATGCGAAATGCTGAGTTGGATGAAACACAAACTGGAATCGAGATTGCCATGAGAAATATCAATAACCTCAGATATGCAGATGACATCACCCTTATGGCAGAAACTGAAGAACTAAAGAGCCTTTTGATGAAAGTGAAAGAGGAGAGTGAAAACATTGGCTTAAAACGCAACATTAAAAAATCAAATATGGCATTTGGTCCCATCACTTCATGGCAAATAGGGGAAACAATGGAAACAGTGAGAGACTTTATTTTGGGGGGCTCCAGAATCACTGCAGATGGTGACTGCAGCCATGAAATTAAAAGATGCTTGCTCCTTGGAAGAAAAGCTATGACCAACCTAGTTCAGTTCAGTTCAGTTCAGTCACTCAGTTGTGTCTGACTCTTTGTGACCCCATAGACTGCAGCACACCAGGCCTCCCTGTGACAGCATATTAAAAAGCAGAGACATTACTTTGCCAACAAAGGTCTGCTTAGTCAAAGCTATGGTTTTCCCGGTAGTCATGTATGGATGTAAGAGTTGGACTATAAAGAAAACTGAGCACTGAAGAATTGATGCTTTTGAACTGTGGTGTTGGAGAAGACTCTTGAGAGTCCCTTGGACTGCAAGGAGATCCAACCAGTCCATCCTAAAGGAAAACAGTCCTGAATATTCATTGGAAGGACCGCTGCTGAAGCCTAAACTACTTCAGCTACCTGATGTCAAGAACTGACTCATTGGAAAAGCCCCTGATGCTGGGAATGATTGAAGGCTGGAGGAGAAGGGGATGACAGAGGATGAGATGGTTGAATGGCATCATCGACTCATAAACTCTGGGAGTTGGTGATGGACAGGGAAGCCTGGTGTGCTGCAGTCCATGGGGTGGCAAAGAGTCAGACACGACTGAACTGAACTGATACCAATGGTAATTAAGCAATACGTTGCAATTGCTTCAGTAATACTTTCATTATTCCAGATAAAATTCCTTTATACACACATCATATAGCTCATGTTGTTGTATATATATGCCCTTGTAAACGAGTTTGGCTACCATGGCAATGTTACATGATATCACAGTTCTTCAAGGACCGTGATCACATTTAAGTCCTCAGCAAAAACAAGTGCCAGCTGAGGAATCATGTTGCTTTGACTGCCATTTATGGCCTGACTGGATGAAGCTCTCATGGGCGCTGGAGAGAATGGCAGGATGAGTAATGAACATTTCAATTGATATTTCTCATTTTTCCATCAGAACATTTAAGGCTAAAGAATGATATTGGGCCTATGATCTTAAGGAAATTCTTAAAACAATTTTCTCACCAAAATATATGTTATTTTTTTATATATGTTATACTTCAATAAAAATTTTTGCACAACATAAAAGCATGCTATCATTTGTAAAGGAATTTAATCTAGCATTTGAGGATTCATATATTTGTTAATATCATGCATATTCATATTTATTCCTCCTCAGTTAAACAGAATATAACTAAAAATGAGATAGACCTCTTCAGATGTTTGCATGTATGAGTGCTTAGCCATGTTCAACTCTTTGAGACCCCACAGACCATATCCTTCCAGGCAACTCTATCCATGGGATTTTCCAGATAAGAATACTGGAACAAATTGCCATTCCTTTCTCCAGGGTATCTTCCAGGCCCAGGGATTAAACCCATGTCTCTTGGATTGGTGGGTGGATTTTTTTATCACAGAGCCACCTAGTAAGCCCCTATAATGAGAGCTTAAAGTTGATAATCAATAATAGCAAACATCAGTGCTGTTTTAAAATGTTGTATTAGATTTGTTAACTATCTGGGATTTAAATTTTGTCACAGTCCATTAGTAAATTACAACTAATTTAACTTATGGATTATTCACAAGTCATCTATACCTTTTGTATTCTTCTTTAAACAGAGGATTAAACTAGATGAGTTCTAAATTCTCTTACAGGCCTAGTTTTTGTTGTTCATTTTACATTTCAAAGAATTCAGCCTGGCTTAAACTCTTATGCCAAGGTTATTTTAATAATAAAGATACCAATAACAGTATCTAAGTCATATGCTAGAAGGCAGTGGCACCCCACTCCAGTACTTTTGCCTGGAAAATCCCATGGATGGAGGAGCCTGGTGGGCTGCAGTCCATGGGGTCGCTAGAGTCAGACACGACTGAGCGACTTCACTTTCCCTTTTCACTTTCATGCATTGGAGAAGGAAATGGCAACCCACTCCAGTGTTCTTGCCTGGAGAATCCCAGGGATGGGGGAGCCTGGTGGGCTGCCGTCTATGGGGTCACACAGATTTGGACACGACTGAAGCAACTTAGCAGCAGCAGCAGAGATGGAGCAGGTAGGGAGAGGAAGGAGAGGAAAAGGGAGAGAGGGAATGTTTCTTCACTGCACAGGGATATTAAGCTTTCTTGTGCCATACATTCACTATCAAGTAACGAAAGAAAACTCCATTGGTTACATGTTAGAAATTTGAATGTGCTATTTTCACAGTTAGTTAAGTAACATATTTCCCAAAATGATATCAGCTGAAGAATAGGCAGCATTGAGCTCTACAGTGTGTTTGAAAATCTCAAGACACTGGAGCTCTGTGAACTTCTGCCTTTACACGATGGCAGTTCATGTGTCTTAGACAATGGGAGGCGTCATGTGATATTCTGAACTTTTCCTCGTCATACCTTAATATGAGAACACCTTCTACTGTTCTGACCCCCACTAAAGATTAAACATTGCCATTGCCAAAAAAAGAAAAAAAAAATTCCCTAACTCAATCTCTGTTTTCACACGTTGGAGAAGAATCGGTTTCAAATTTACTATAACTCAAACCATTAAGGACTATATTTGTCCAAGACAACACCTTGGCTTATACTCCAGACACTGCCATGCAGCCGGTGTGAACTCTTGGTCTTCGGTGTAATGCGTTCCATATGCTTCACTGTACTGTAGAGGCAGACAACTGAATCTTTTCACATTTGAGTTGATTCAGATTAGTAGCTCTAAATTGGAGATAAAACAGTTTTAGAGTGATGGATGCTATTTAGAATGAGGAACAGTAGTTTCTAAGGAATGACATAGCAAAGATAATCATTGTATTTGACACAAGCTTCTAGCCAGTCAATAATTACATAATTATTTCTATGCATTTCTTGAATAAAAAAGTTTATTCAAACCACAGAGACTTTTTCATTGTCCCTGGTGGTCTAGTGGTTAGGATTCAGCACTCTCAAACCAGAGACTTTTTCTACTTCATAAGACATCTTTTAATTGTATAGAAATAATAATGTTTTCTTGATTATAAAAGTGACATACCTTCATTACACAAAATTACTAAAAAACTTTGAAACATCTGAAGAAATAATACAAAAACCTACTAATCTCACCAACCAGAAATAATTCATTAAACTGCTATCATTTTGAGTATACCTATTGATACCAAAGTAGGAAGTTAAGAGATACCTGGAGTAACAGGAAGATTTGGCCTTGGAGTATTAAATGAAGCAGGGCAAAGGCTAACAGAGTTTTGCCAAGAAAACGCACTGTTTCATAGCAAACATTCTCTTCCAACAACACAAGAGAAGACTCTACACATGGACATCACCAGATAGTCAATATCGAAATCAGACTGATTATATTCTTTCCCGCCAAAGATGGAGAAGCTCTATACAGTCAGCACAAACAAGACCAGGAGCTGACTGTGGCTCAGATCATGAACTCCTTATTGCCAAATTCAGACTTAAATTGAAGAAAGCAGGGAAAACCACTAGACCATTCAGGTATGACCTAAATCAAATCCCTTACAATTAAACAGTGGAAGTGACAAATAGATTAAAGGGATTAGATCTAACAGAGTGCCTGAAAAACTATGGACAGAGGTTCTTGACATTGTATAGGAAGCAGTGATCAAGACAATCCCCAAGAAAAAGAAATGCCAAAAGGCAAAATGGTTGTTTGAAGAGGCCTTACAAATAGCTGAGAAAGGAAGTGAAAGGCAAAGGAGAAAAGGAAAGATATACCCATTTTAATGTAGAGTTTCAAAGAATAACAAGGAGAGATAGGAAAGACTTCCTAAGTGATGAATGCAAAGAAATAGAGGGAAACAACAGAGTGGGAAAGACTAGAGATCTCTTCCAAGAAATTAGAGATACCAAGGGAACATTTCATGCAAAGATGGGCACAATAAAGGACAGAAATGGTATGAACCTAAAAGAAGCAGAAGATATTAAGAAGAGGTGAATACACAGAAGAACTATACAAAAGTATCTTCATGACCCAGATAACCACGATGGTGTGCTCATTCATCTAGAGCCAGATATCCCGGAATGTGAAGTCAAGTGGCCCTTAGGAAGCATCACTAAGAACAAAGCTAGTAGAGGTGATGGAATTAGTTGAGCTATTACAGATCCTAAGAGATAATGCTATTAAAGTGTTGCACTCAATATGCCAGAAAGTTTGGAAAACTCAGCAGTGGCCACAGCACTGGAAAAAATCAGTTTTCATTCCAATCCCAAAAAAAGGCAATGCCAAAGAATGCTCAAACTACCGCACAATTGCACGCATCTCACACACTAGCAAAGTAATGCTTGAAATTCTCCAAGCCAGGCTTTAACAGTACGTGAACCATGAATTTCCAGGTTTTCAAGCTTGATATAGAAAAGGCAGAGAAACCAGAGATCAAATTGCCAACATTGACTGGATCATTGAAAATGCAAGAGAATTCTGGAAAAATATCTACTTCTGCTTTACTGAGTACACCAAAGCTTTTGACTGTATAGATCACAAGCTGTGGAAAATTCTGAAAGAGATGGGTGCAGATAAAGAAGCAACAGTTAGAACTGGACATGGAACAACTGGTTCCAAATTGGGAAAGGAGTATGTCAAGGCTGTCCATTGTCACCCTGCTTATTTAACTCATATGCAGAGTACATCATGCAAAATGCCAGGCTGGATGAGGCACAAGCTGGAATCAAGATTGCCGGGAGAAATATCAATAACCTCTGATATACAGATGACACCACCCTTATGGCAGAAAGGGAAGAAGAATGAAAGAGCCTCTTGATGAAAGTGAAATAAGAGAGTGAAAAAGTTGGCTTAAAACTCAACATTCAAAAAACTAAGATCATGACATTTGGTCCCATCACTTCATAGCAAATATATGGGGAAACAATGGAAATAGTGACAGACTATTTTTGGGGGGGCTCCAAAATCACTGCAGATGGTGACTGCAGCCATGAAATTAAAAGATGCTTGCTCCTTGGAGGAAAAGCTATGATCAAGCTAGACTGCATATTAAAAATCAGAGACATTACTTAGCCAAAAAAGGTCCGTCTAGTCAAGGCTATGGTTTTGCCAGTAGTCATGTATAGATGTGAGAGTTGAACTATAACGAAAGCTGAGCACTGAAGAACTAATGCTTTTAAACTGTGGTGTTGGAGAAGGCTTGAGAGTCCCTTGGACTGCAAGGAGATCCAACCCACCCATCCTAAAGGAAATCAGTCCTGAATATTCACTGGAAGAACTGATGCTGAAGCTGAAGCTCCAATACCCTGGCCACCTGATGTGAAGAACTGACTCCTTGGATAAGTCCCTGATGCTAGGAATGATTGAAGGCAGGAGAAGGGGACAACGGAGGATGAGATGGTTGGATAGCATCACAGACACGATGGACATAAGCTTGAGCAAGCTCCAGGAGTTGGTGTTGGACAGGGAAGCCTTGCATGCTGCAGTCCATGGAGTCACAGAGTTGGACATGACTGAGCGACTGAACTGATGACTGACTGAATGATATCATGTATATGTGAATTTACAATATACATAGTGAGTGAAAGAAAATAATATACATAAAAATATATAAAATATACAAAACAAAAGATGTATGTTATGATTGTTTTTGGATTGTCATATGTCTGTGGCCTGCTTTTTCTCTTAGAATTATAACTGATTTTCTGTATTCTTGTTACTTTAGAACATGATTTTTAATAGTTGAACTATATTTTTCATAATGATTTAACAGAAAGCATTTGATCAATTTTATTATTAGATATACATTTTTCATATAATGAATATCACTTCAGATAATTTCACACAAACTTTTTGATATTTGTGATTATTTCCTTTGTATAATTATCTGAAATTTTCAAATCAAAAGTTAACATTTGATGCTGATTTTGCCTTGGTAATCTGTTTTAATTATACTCTTACCCGTAGTGTATGTGTCATTATTTTCTTAAATCCTCTGTCACAATAACTTGATTTTTCAGTTCAGTTCAGTTCAGTCGCTCAGTCGTGTCCGACTTTTTGCGACCCTATGAATCGCAGCACGTCAGGCCTCCCTGTCCATCACCAACTCCTAGAGTTCACTCAGACTCACATCCATCGAGTCGGTGATGCCATCCAGCCATGTCATCCTCTGTCGTCCCCTTCTCCTCCTGCCATGAATCCCTCCCAGCATCACAGTCTTTTCCAATGAGTCAACTCTTCACATGAGGTGGCCAAAGTACTGGAGTTTCAGCTTTAGCATCATTCCCTCAAAAGAAATCCCAGGGCTGATCTCCATCAGAATGGACTGGTTGGATCTCCTTGCAGTTCAAGGGATTCTCAAGAGTCTTCTCCAGCACCACAGTTCAAAAGCATCATTCTTTGGCGCTCAGCTTTCTTCACAGTCCAACTCTTAAATCCATACATGACTACTGGGAAAACCACAGCCTTGACTAGACAGACCTTTGTTGGCAAAGTAATGTCTCTGCATTTCAATATGCTATCTAGGTTGGCCATAACTTTTCTTCCAAGGAGTAAGCGTCTTTTAATTTCATGGCTGCAGTCACCATCTGCAGTGATTTTGGAGCCCCAAAAATAAAGTCTGACACTGTTTTCACTGTTTCCTCATCTATTTCCTATGAAGTGATGGGACTAGATGCCATGATCTTCATTTTCAGAATGTTGAGCTTTAAGCCAACTTTTTCACTCTCCACTTTCACTTTCATCAAGAGGCTTTTTAGTTCCTCTTCACTTTTTGCCATAAGGGTGGTATCATCTGCATATCTGAAGTTATTGTTATTTCTCCTGGCAATCTTGATTCCAGCTTGTGCTTCTTCCAGCCCAGCGTTTCTCATGATGTACTCTACATAGAAGTTAAATAAGCAGGGTGACAATATACAGCCTTGACGTACTCCTTTTCCTATTTGGAACCAGTCTGTTGTTCCATGTCCAGTTCTAACTGTTGCTTCCTGACCTGCATATAGGTTTCTCAAGAGCAGGTCAGGTGGTCTGGTATTCCCATCTCTTGAAGAATTTTCCACAGTTTATCGTGATCCACACAGTCAAAGGCTTTGGCATAGTCAATAAAGCAGAAATAGATGGTTTTCTGGAACTCTCTTGCTTTTTCCATGATCCAGCAGATGTTGACAATTTGATCTCTGGTTCTTCTACATTTTCTAAAACCAGCTTGTACATCTGGAAGTTCACGGTTCATGTATTGCTGAAGCTTGGCTTGGAGAATTTTGAGCATTACTTTACTAGCGTGTGAGATGAGTGCAATTGTGCGGTAGTTTGAGCATTCTTTGGCATTGCCTTTTTTGGGATTGGAATGAAAATGGACCTTTTCCAGTCCTGTGGCCACTGCTGAGTTTTCCAAATTTGCTGGCATATTGAGTGCAGCACTTTCACAGCATCATCTTTCAGGATTTTAAACAGCTCAACTGGAATTCCATCACCTCCATTAGCTTTGTTCGTAGTGATGCTTTCTAAGGCCCACTTGACTTTAACTTTGTCAATTTGGTAGGAGGAAAATAACATATCCTTTAACCTGCATTTTGATTACAAGTAGCTTGCACTATTTTCTACATCTTGATCACATGCATTTTTTCTTTGATAATTTAAAATTTTGTGTTATTTGCCCCCTTTTCAGTCTGGCAATCTGTTTTTCTGGCACTGAGTTCTGTACAGATTAGATCCTTTTTGGATTCTGCTTAATAACATTGTGCTGTTCAGATCTTATGGAAATATCCCTCATCTAGCTTTTTTCTTTTAATTTTGACTCTCGATAAGTACAGGGTTATTACATTAAAATCTTCTCCACTAAAATATTTCTACAGTTGCATAGTTTGACAATCTATACATATTTTTAATAGAAAATCTTAAGGGCTGGTTACTAGACACTTGAAGACAAAAATAGAAGAAAATAATATGACTCAAATATTTACTCCAGGAGTATGCCTATCGAATACATCAGTGGATCAGGAAAACACAGGTATGGCACTTCAGAGGTCATTTTACCAGGTGGGTTGTATACATGAGGGAGATTAGTGGTTTTCAGATTGTGTACCTAGCTCCTTTCATTCTTTGTAGATGCTACCCATAAACCTGTGGCAGGTAGGTGAGGAGAAGGCAGAACTGTAGGCATGTACCAGAGTCCCTTTATCTGAGTCAATCATGACTGCTCTGCTTCTCATTGTTCACTTCAGATAGTTGGTTCTATAATGAATTTCTTTTGTTAAAAAAAAGAGGGTCCTTCTGATATTTAGGGTTCTGCAACAACTGCTCTAGGAAGTTTTCCTTTCTTTGTGTTAATTTATTTTGTTAATATCAAGTTTGACTGTAAATCACCAGTAAACCTTTCTGGAACTACGAAGAGATTCAATTAAAAATAATAGAAATGGTAGTCATATAAAAAAATTAGGTTCATGTATATCTAATATAGCTATCTGACATTATTCAGGAATAGATAATATAGAGTCCTGATCATTACCTGTGTAATAATTAGCTTATTTTTAGTACACTTTATATACACTTAATATATAAATGAAGCATAAGTCATACATAAATGTTAAATTTTAAATTCTATAATGTTATTTGTTTGGGGGAGGATTTTCTTCACCGTTAAAATCTCTATTTATTTGGAGTTCAAGGGGTTGCATATTTCAACATATTTGAAGGTAGGATTTGTCCAATTGTTATTATTTCACTAAAAATGTGCTATTAAAGAGAAATTAATTATCTTTAAAGCAAAGTCTGGATGCAGTAAAACCTAAAATAAAATGTGCCAAGTACTACTCTAAGTGTATTCCTAAGTACTATAGTTAAGCAATGTTATATAGCTTCTTCCTTTGAACTTAATAATTCTTTTGGCCATACTGAAGAGTTTTTTGTCACTCACCCCAATATCTAGGTTTTATATGCCAGGAGGTTTTTTAAAATCATATTTTGAAGCAAGTGAAAAGTCAAGTGAAATGCATGCAAACTAAATGTATGATCATTTATGTACAAAATGTTGATAGTAGTTACATTGTTTTTGTTAGTATATCATTTACTCATTCAACAAACATGCATGGAATCTTGTCCTAGGTCAAGATGTTTCAAGATATTAGAGTGTTAATTGAGGGGGAAATGGATGAATGAATATATATATATATATATATATATATATATACATACACACATATATACATATATATAAGTGAATACTTTTATTAAAGTATTCTTTTTAGACAGAATAAGATCTTTAGGATAGACAATAATAAAAATTATCACTATGATAACAGTATCTTTCACTGATATAGTAGTCTTAGTATTAAGTCTAGACTTACATGGACTTGCTAGTTTGCCAACATGAAACTATAGAAATAAACATCTTTCTTTAAAAATGAGAAAACCTAGACACAAGAAGTTAATTAACCTGACCACAGTCAAAGTGCGAGTAAGTGACAAATACAAGACACAGCCCAAAATGTCATCTTCAAGTCTATGCAATGAACCATTACAGAATGGACAGTACTGATTGAAAATAAAACATAGTATCTGACAGGGAATGACTCTAATTCACATGTAGAGATGGGTGTCCCAGCACAAGTGCAGACACTTGAAGACAAATTCCGCCAAGAATTTGAACCACTCTCTCGTTGTGTGTGGACACAACTCTTGTTCTAATTCCCACGAAGGTTAGGTATGCACTTCTGCTCTGGGACAAAGAAACAGAGCAAAAACTATAAAAACCAAATACAACTGAAGCTGGGCTGAGCGTTTTTATCAGTTAATTTTCTTTGCCGTTAGAGATGCAACAGTTACATTTTCCTGATTTGATACAGCAACTACAGGGGTCCTAAAGCCCAAAGATACAGTGAAACTTACAGATCTAAGCGTTCTGCTGAGTATATTTATTGAGTACTTTGTGCCAGACACTGTACTTGAAAAACATTACCCTAAGATTCCAGAAAGACTCAAGGAATATACAGTTAGTGGTGTGAACTAGGCCTGTAAGGAACAAATTTGAAGTCTACCAAATCCTGATGTGGCAGACACATTTACTGTTCACCAGTCCACCATGTGCTCCAGAATTTTTTCCAGGCCCCTTGCAGGTCTGTTAGGCTTTGTTCTGGCCTACAAGCTGTAAGTAAAAATGACATGTATCACCTCGCATCCAAGTATATAAGACCAGGTGTGTGATCCTCCACTTCCATCTTCCCCTGCTGTGAAGTTTTGTTTTGGAGGAACATGTTGAGATGTCTAATTCATGAGGTTAGTATCTGCCTGGAGAGCCCACCATTTTACATCAAAATTTGTAGGAATAAGAACTAAACTTTTGCCCAGGGAATAAGATGTAGAGGTTAACTCACCATGACGGCATTGTCTAGTCCATCATCAATAATATAGCTGGCTCTTTTTATTTTCCTGCAAAGGCTCTTGCTAAACAAACTCTTTCAAGCATATGAATAGTTAAGTCATGGCGATGCTCCTGATGCACAGAGGAATAATTGAATATCTTCAAATAGGATGTTTTGCCACTCCAGGAATTTCCTGTGTTTCCTTGAGATCTTGTTCTGGAGATTTCCAGGTGTGGTACCACATTGTGAAGCTCCTAATCATGGGGTCAAGAGGATCAACTTACAGAGAGATTTCAGGTCTTACATCATTTTGACAGATACATGCATATATATATATATATATATATATATATATATATATATATGTAATTTGGTACCTATTTGTGAGAGAGAGAATAAAAGAAAAAAAAAGTTAAATTACATTCTCTAGATCAGCACTGTCCAAGAGAAATCTTACTTAAGCCACATTAGTCATTTTAGATATTCTAGTAGCTACATTGAAAAAGGAAAAAGAACATTGATTATAATAATATACTTTATTTAGACCAGTATATCTAGCAAATATCATCTTAACATGTAATCAGTATGAAAGTTTATTCATTTCACGTGAAGTCTTTGAAATCTGATGTGCCTTTTAATCTTGAAGCACATCTTTATTTAGACTAGACACATTTCAAATGCTCAATAACCACAGGAAGCTATATTTAACAGTGCAGGTCTAGATTTAGCTTAAATTTATTCCATGTGTATCAAGCTTATGTTCAGTTCAGTTCAGTCACTCAGTTGTGTCCGACTCTGTGACCCCATGAATCGCAGCACACCAGGCCTCCCTGTCCATCACCAACTCCCGGAGTTCACTCATACTCACGTCCATCGAGTTGGTGATGCCATCCAGCCATCTCATCCTCTGTCGTCCCCTTCTCCTCCTAGGCATTGTATTAGGCACACTCACAATATCGTTGAATTCATTCATTGTAGTATTCTTTTGAGTTAACAAATGAAGGCACTGACAGAGTCAGAAAATGACAGACTTAAGATTCAAACCCATTCTCCTTCTGGCTTTTGGAGATGTGGTGATGCTCTTAGCAAGTATATTGCAATGGAGAGCTCCATGTCATCCAAGTAAGAACAGTGAAGCCCCCCAATAAGGTAACAGCATTGGTGATGGAGAGAAGGGTGAAGTTAATGAATATTAAAGAAGTATAGTCAGATGACTCTGATGACTGATTACATATAGACAGGTGAGAATGGAGGGGCTTGTCAAGCATGGGTTCCTGCTTCTGATTTGAGAAACTGGATTGGCAATGATCTGTTCAAAGACAGACTGATATGGGACTTGTTAACCTGAAGTTGAAATTTAGCAATTATGATCACTGCAATTGCTACTACAGTAAAAAGAACCTAACCCATTTTTTTGTTTTAGTCATGACTAGGTTATGTTGTTGTTGTTTAGTCGCTAAGTCATGTCCAGCTCTTTGTGACCCCACAGGCTGCAGTACGCCAGACTTCCCTGTCCTTCACTATCTCCCAGAGTTTGCTCAGATTCATGTCCACTGAGTCGGTGATGTTATCTAACTATCCCATCCTCTGCCATCCCCTTTTCCTTTTGTTTTCAATCTTTCTCAGCATCAGGGTCTTTTCCTATGAGTAGGCTCTTCACATCAGGTGGTCAAAGTATTGGAGCTTCAGCTTCAGCATCAGTCCTTCCAATGAATATTCGAGTTGATTTCCTTTAGGATTGACTGGTTTGATTTCCTTGCAGTCAAAGGGTTAGATTTGGTTCTATTTGGTCACAAATGCCCCATGATAGTGATTGCCAAAATTTAAGACAAATTATATCTTCATAACAGAACTATTTACATGGATTGACAAATCTTTAGTATTATTACAGAAAGAGGAACACCAACAGCTAATTCAACAACCTCAGATTTACAGCATGTAATGTTTAAAAGCCTCTATGTGCTTCTTTATATATTTTTAAAATATACTCATTGAACTTTGTCACCACACATACAACAGTGGAGATTTTTGTGGAGTTTCATAGTTAGGTGCGTATCTTCAAAACTGGAAGAATAATTCCAAGTGATGCCACTTAGGCCTGAGCCATCTGCCTTGGCAGGGCCTATTGGATGATGGGTAGGCCATGTACTTTAGAAAATCTGATCTTAATAATCCAAAGCAAGTCAGCTTTTTACTCTGATTGAATCACATCATTAACTGCATAATGCAGGATACAGGAGGTGACTAAGAACAAAACTTGGAGGAAACCAAGCATCTCATAAGCAACTGACAGGGACTACTGGCCCACAGATGGTAACTGTTTGAAAGAAAAAAAAAAAAAAAGCAACAGTTATCCTAGAAAGTCAGAGTTGAGCTATATTTCTCTATATTTACTATATCAGGGAAATTTTCATAAAGTCGTTTGCAGCAAGTGGATGCGTTACTGTATTTGATAATGGGTCAGATTTATTTAAATTGACTATATCTTCATGGACACTTACTCTAACCTGCACGTGGAATCCTCTTAAGTTATTGCAGAAATGCTGCTGCAGATTGCTACAGGTGCTCTAGATTAAAGAAAAGAACTGTTCAGGTTTCCCACTGCTCACACAGCCCACTTTCAAGATCCCTAGTTAAGATTTACTGTATTTTATCAGAAAGTTTTCCAAGATTGTTTTGACTTTTTCAATCATGACTATTTTCCTGTCCATTATTACTCATGCCTTCAGGAATTAACCTTTAGAAATTTGACCAAAGAAATACCTGCAATTCTGAGGTTATAAGCCAAGGTTCATGCAAAATGAATTCCAAGCAGGGAGTATTATCTTGTATAGCTGCTCTGTGTTGAAGAGTTTTCAACTGGTACTTAGACACTCATGCAGTATGCAAAAAGCTTTCCTTTGACCACTGGTCTCCTTGCTGGTAAATCAACTGTTAGCTGATGGTAGAAGGAATTGTCCTAACCTAGCCCTGGGGCTCAGAGATGATATCCCTTCTGAGTTGTAGTTTGTGCTTTATTCTACTGGGTTCTCTTGTACTTTGAAGTGTTTTAGGATGCAGTTAGCCCAATACTTTTTTTTGCCCCCCGCTCAGTCACTAAAAGCTGTTGAAATCCAGCTTATTCCCTTCCAATATACTATTACCCCAACTTAGCAAAAATATCATTTTAAAAATAAATAGAATTTAGCAAACGATGGACTACAATGAGTTTCGGGTTACAGATTTTTAAGCTGAGAGGGCACCAATCATTCAGAACCTCAGACATTCAGTAGCTTGCACATTTCTAGGCACTGACTCCATTGCTACCAACATTTCACATTATGCTTGTGCAATTACTTGAAACTCTTTCTCAAGTGGTATTTTATTATTATTACTTTTGTCAAAAATCTAAGTGGCATCTATTTGTTTAAACATAAACCTTTTTGATTACTCATTTTAAAAATTCCAGTTAAACTAAAACATGCACCTGGGATCCTTTTACCATTATTATAGGTGTATGTGGCTTATGAATTACAAGCATAGAATTATTTTCTGTATATTTAAGCATATCTTATTTCTCCCTCTTTTCCCCTGCTAAATATCATCTCTGGTTTTCCTTTGACTTTGTCCTCCAATCATCCTTCTAATTTCTTAGGTCAGCTGAGGCATTAGCAGACAGTCGTCATTTAGTCATTTCATTCTTGTCTTGATCCATTTTCATATGTTCAGTACATTGTATGAAAATACTCAGGTCGTTTCTTAAAATCGTTTATGAATCTAAACTGAATCAAAGTACTAATATTAAACCCTTAAAAATATTTCGTTGTAAGACATCTTGTATTTGGCCTTCACTTTCCATTTTGTTTGGTAAGCAAAGAATTTTCCCTTTTTTCATATAAACAAAACTGTTGATATCAAAGGCAGCTAGTCTTTCTCTGCCAAGTCTGAATTATATAAAATTGGAGTGTGCAGCTAAATATTTTAGGGAAGCTATACCAACACAACTAAAACACAGAGTTTTTTAGTGATACAAATTATAAACCCAGGCTCACAATGAAAGCAATACTTTAAGAATAAAACATGCTACAAATTGATGCATGAAAGACGAAAACACATAAGAATAACCCACCATGGCGCCAAAATTATATTAGTCATGTTAAACTCTTCAAGTCGGAAAACCTGAAACAGAAGACTAAAGGTTTACCTAAAATTTGCCTGTTTAGTTTCGTTTGAATTTTTGTTCCCCAAGATTTATGAACTTGTTCTAAATTCAGTCCACTTAAAACTATAGCATTGCTTTTTATGACATGGGAGAAATAAATGGTTTATTTTCCTTAAAATGTGGATGGATAGAGATTTAATGCTTATGAGCTTGATGGTATAGAATATATAATGTAATATATAGCATTTCATTATGGAACTGTCTTGCATTCCTGTGCCTCTACATCATGTAGTTAGATATGTAAAGGAGGCAGTTTTCAACTACAAAAATTTAAGATGCATACTTTATCAATAAAAATAACGTACAACTTGAGTGCAAATGAAAATGTAGGAAGTGAATGTAATTATTCCTCATAGGCATCATTTTAAACTAACTTTGTTGAATAATATTTGATTTAAGGTGGGCAAAAAGAAGTTTTTGAAACTTGAGAGGCAGTTGTTGTCCCCCCTGCAAATAAGATAATTAGAATGTCATGAAGTGTATATGGAAAGCAACTGGCATTAGGGAAGATGGCATATATTTTGAATTTCTACTCAAATCTTATAAATTTACTATTATCAGTCAATCTATATTCCATGCTACTTTACAGCACATTTTTTACTACGTGGTACTTGAAGAAAACTACCAAATTCTAAAAGAAATCATAAGTCTAAATGTAGGAAGAGATAGAAAATAGAAAAACAAAATATGTTCAATGTTATCATACTCTCAGAGTAATGAACAGGTACTCATATCTCCTAGTATATGTAGAAATATAACAGATTTTATTGTGAAATCACTAATTACTGTTGTGTAAGAACAGTAACTTATTTTAAAAATCAGTAAAATACATAGAATCACTAAATAACATGCAGTAGCCAAACTGTTCCTTAAATTTTATAGTGCATAATTCCTGGAGAAAGGCAGTTCTTAAGTTTTCTAAAACTGGAGTGCATCATAAATCACATAAATTACCATTGGGTACTTAGCATATTTTAATATATTTTAAAAATTCTTCATTTCAAAAGAACCAATCCTTTATTTCTTGGAGAAATATAACAGAAATAATATTTATATTCTCAACAAAACTTTCAGAGACAAATTCTGGTTTCAAAGTAATTTTCCGGACTTAAATGCATATATCATGACTATATGTTACCAAGGTGATTTTATCCAGAAGGTAAAATTCAAAATAAAGTTTTATACTATCTGTAGCTGAGGATTTTAATTTAAGTTTTTTTAGTCCCATCATACTTCATGTCACAAACATACAAAAATGGCAACTCAAAAGAATCATTGTGAATCTTAAAGTATAAAAATAAAATTTTCAGATTGCTTAAGTTCTCTACTCATTCTTAATTTAAAAATACCTCTGCCTTTATTATTGAATACCATTTCATTTAGCAGAAGAAATAATAGATATACACACTTATGAAATTTAAAGAGCATAGGACGTGTCTAAAATAATTTTGATGCTTCCTGCAAAAGATGAGCAGCTTACATTTTTCAAATATTCAACCTCTTGTTGAATGCTTGATATCAAAATCTTGCATAAAATATTAAATGTTTTTCAGAGAAATTCAAGTGTATTGTAAATATAGGATAAATACTATACTGTACATAGTTTTAAATGAAAGCTATTGAAATTCTCTACTAAGTTTGGTGATTTTTACCATTCTCCCTATAAGTAGCCATTAGAGGTAAAAAGTATCTTTCAATGTTGGTTTTTATAGATGTAGACACTGATACAGCTATTATAGGAAATGCTGAGGATTTTTCATGTTATTACATTAAAAAAATTCTCTATGGCCTAAATAGTAAGTTAATATTTTTCGTTATTCCAAATGTTCTAAGAATGAAAATTTTGGGGAAAAAAAAAAGCTTTATGGAATAATTAACATATATTTAGAAATTCAGATAAAACAGACCAGTCATATTTGATTCTGGAATGCATCCAGACCTCCTTTTTCACTTGTTTTTTCCTTTGAACCACACTTTTTTCTTCCAAATAACATTTTCCTTATACTTTCTATTAGACATTAGGACTTCATGTTAACTGATAGATGTTTTGAGTCTTCACTTAAAAAGACCTTTTCTGCTAGGTTTCTTTTAATTGTGTGCCTTTCAAAGAGACTCGTCTCATTTCTAACCTTTTCTAATTTTCCTTTACCAGACTTTTAATCCTACACTCAGCTGACTGACTGAGGCAGGTTGTGGAGAAATTTCTGGACATGTTGTTAACATCTGACACAGTGAGTGAGAAAAAAACCCAGCACAATCACAGGGCAGGTTCAAGGAGAAGTGGCAGCTCCTGGAGATGAAAACTTATGTGTGTTTGCTGGTTGCCTGAAACACACTGGTTAAATTCAAATCCATTCATTTCTTAATTGTGTCTCTCCCTCTAAACCACTGTAATGCAAACCAAAAGGACCTTTATGGATGTTTTTTATTGATGTGTGCAGATCAAGTGTATCTTTTTTTTTTTTCAAGTGTATCTTTAATTAGTCCTGGCTGACATTTTCCACAATACGTTTAGTAGACAGTATTATATAAATATTTCTAGTGACTGTCTATGGAGGTGTTTGCCTAAATTTTTCTTGGATAAAGCCTTTAATGCTTTCACCCAGAATCCATAGAGGAGCTACCCAAGTTTGGGAAGTTTAGTGTTGCTCTTTGTACTTTAACTTTTAATATCAGAGCACATATTGAAACCATAAACACAATGAAAATTCAAAAAATATTCCGACGGTATTAGAAGAATACATCCCTTCCTTTTTTATCCTTAAAGAGCCAAGGGCTTGGGGAGTGGCAGGAAGAAACATTCTTAAGATCTAAGCCCTGGACGCCATCCTGCGAGCGCTTAAAACCCTTAGAAACGTGCAACGTGAAGAACACCCCCTTTCGAAGTCTAAAACAATATTAGATTCCCAAAACATATCGGCAAAGAAAGCCTTACCGTCAAACGCTTGCAGCAGGTTCCAGCTCAAACCCAGACTGAAAAGTCGAGCAGCTGGTGAACAAAAGTTTTAACCTTTTTTTTTTTTAACGAAGTCTGCAAAACTAATTTCCCTCAAAATAGGGCTCAATTTCCGTTAAAGAAAGCAGCGCTAACAAATCTCAGAATTCCTGATCACTCCCACCCCATCTCACCTCTGAGCATTGGAAAACAATTCAACTTTCACACGGATGTAAAGGTTTATTGCAAAGCCACTATTCTCCAGGATACTTGAAAGAAAAAGGAGATGGTCAGGCTGAAGCCTGAGGGACAGGGCTAGGGAAAAATGTTCTACCTTGGTGACATTTCTCAAAGATTAATCAATACATTTTCCTAATTCAAACCAGATGCCTGGCCCAGTTTGCTGTCCCCAATAATCCCATTAACAACTTCCAAGACCTGACCCCCGTCCTCTGGACACCTGAGACAATGAAAGTAAGACGGCGACGCTCCTGGTGGCACATTTGGGGTCCCGGGAGGGATAGGTGAGCGCCGATATTCTCCTGATGCGACAAGTCCCAGGCAGGGCGCAACTGTTCCCGCAGCTCATTATGCGCGGCCAGCGTGCGTGCCTTGTGTAAACGACTTGGCCCCTAGCAGACAGTGTCGCCCTTCGAGCATGTGGCAGTATCAAAGCCCAGCCGTCGCTGGCATTAATTCACCGGTGGCAAGTTTTCTAAGTCATTTTCTAGGATGCAAAATTGTAACCAGGAAGATCCGAACTTTAAGGGATACCAAAGTGTAATATTTGTTTGGTAAATGGAACCATGGCGGCGTGGGAGTGAAAGGGGTGCAATTAACTGATTGATTTTTTGAGCGGAAGAGAGATGGATTTCTGGAGGGAAACGAGGTGGGGGAGAGGACTGGAAATGTACATGCAATATACACATCGCTTGTGACTAGGATGAAATCGCTTTAGAATACTCCTGATCCAGGAAAAGTTTTTCTGGGCGGACAAGTGGCAAGGAAATGGAGTGGGACCCGGAAATCGAGGGCGGTGTGGGGGAGGACATTTGAGGAGAGCAGGGGAAGACACCCCACCTGGGACCGCAGGCGAGGATGCCAGAAGCAGAACATCTGTGACTGTCACGGCCCCATGCTTTCTTCCATCCTACCAAGTCTCGTTCCTTGCGGCACAGAGAACGGCCCTCTCTTGCCGGTGGGGAACTTTTCCTGTATCCTCGAATCTGGCGTCTCAGCGCTCTAGCAACCCACCCACAGACACCAGCTGTATAAAAAGCTAGAAGCGCCACTGAGCCCATGACAGGAGTTGAGGCTAACTTGGAAAACCTTAATCTGAGCGCGCGCCAAACTAGCTCTGATTCTTTTCCTTAATCCTACTCCTTTCGTGCTTCTCCACAGTTAGGCACACCCTAAGCTTTCCTGCAGGTGACAGTGCCCAAGTGACACTGACAGGACACCTTTCATGAGAGAAGTGAGCAGGTTGGACTCTGGGTGAGGGGTTAGAGCTGGCGGGCGCCACGGCCGGCTGAGCGGGAAAGGTAGCCGCTGTCCGCCGGGGCTCGGGTTTAGGCGCCCTGCGCGCCGCTTGCAGTCCAGGCTGTTGGCAGCGGCGGGCGGGCGTGGACGCGCTGCATGCGTCCAGCCGGCGATAGGAAGTGGAACTGAGAGCGCACTGCGCGGACTGAGCGGGAGTTTTGGAGGGAGTTTGCATGTGGTCAGCACTGGGCTCCTAAGCCAGCCCCCAGCTCACATTACACTCTATTTATAACCTCTCAGAGCCGTTTCCCCCTGAAAGCAGTTCTCTGGGACCACCTTCTTTTGGCTTCAACCTCTCCTACTCTTGACATCTGAGTAGCTCAGAGGGAAGCTTCTCCAGGTCCGAGTGTTTATATGTAAAGGAGACTGGCCGCTAGGGCTCAGGACCGGGATTATCCGAGCTCTGCAGAAACGCGGGCGGCTATTGCTTTGGGAGGGGGAAAAGTCACACGGTTTCCAGTGAAAAGTGACAGAGGGTGGTGGCGTTTGGAACCGTCGTGAAGTCTTCTGCCTGGAACCCGAGACTTGCATGCTATGGAACACCCGCTCTTTGGCTGCCTGCGCAGCCCTCACGCCACCGCGCAAGGCTTGCACCCGTTCTCCCAATCCTCTCTCGCCCTCCATGGAAGATCTGACCACATGTCCTACCCCGAGCTCTCCACTTCTTCCTCGTCTTGCATAATCGCGGGATACCCCAACGAGGAGGGCATGTTTGCCAGCCAGCATCACAGGGGGCACCACCACCACCACCACCATCATCACCACCACCACCAGCAGCAGCAGCACCAAGCTCTGCAAACCAACTGGCACCTCCCGCAGATGTCCTCCCCGCCGAGCGCGGCTCGGCACAGCCTCTGCCTCCAGCCGGACTCGGGAGGGCCCCCGGAGCTGGGAAGCAGCCCGCCGGTCCTGTGTTCCAACTCTTCCAGCTTGGGCTCCAGCACCCCGACCGGGGCCGCGTGCCCGCCAGGGGACTACGGCCGCCAGGCGCTGTCACCCGCGGAGGCGGAGAAGAGAAGTGGCAGCAAGAGGAAAAGCGATAGCTCAGGTAAGGGCGCGCCGGGCACCCTCGGCGAAAGGGGGCGGAGAGATGGGAAGATTCTCCCACTAGAGTGAGGCGGCGGGCGTTATGGGACAGGTCTTTTCCTCTCTGGCTCCTCGCCGCCAAATTCGGCGAGGCTGCTTTGGTCCTTTTATTCGGGGGCACGTGTTTCTCCGAGGGCAGCACTGCAGCCAACTGCGTTAAGCTCTCCAAGATTCAAACTAGTTTACCAGAGGGTTGAGAAAAAAAGGACAAGTGACAAGTATGTGAAATCGATTGCGAAGCGTGACCTTCCATCTGAGCGATGGGGAGAGGAATGCGCCCTGGGATGCAGCGTCCGCTGGGCGTGCGTGCGGGTGCCTTTCCTTGACTTTTCCCGACTCTGAATGGCTCGATTTTTCCCATCGTTAACTGGATTTCCAAATTATTGCACAACATTTGGAACTTGCAGTGGAACTTGGCAGAGCACATGAGAAAAGTTTTAGTTTTTTTTTTTTTTTTTTATTCTGATTTCAGAGTTCTTTAAATAGCACCCTATTCCAAATGGTAAAATTTCTCTTTCTTGGGGAAGAAGATATTGTCTAGGAATTCAGAGGATTTTAAGGAATGTATCAGAGAATGGGAACTAAATATACGCTCAGACCCTTGACGAAAGACGATTCTTTATTGTAGTTGTATTCATGTAATGCTAACCAAAAAGAAAATCTGAGTTTCAAAAGTGGAAAGTAAAATCCTCCTCCAGTTGAGTATTATCCGAAACAAGGACTGGGAAACTTAACAGCAACCCGGGTAGCGCTGCTACAAGTGGGTGTGCGTAGGAGGCGCTGATCTACGTACGCGAGGATATCTTGAACCGCGTAGCAAAAGGGAAATCTTAACTAAACGCGAATGCTTGAAGGCACTGGCAGCCAACTAAACTTTAGCAATCCAGAGAAACTAAAGCTTTGCAGTCAACTGTCAAAGCCCTTACCTGTCTCTGTCCTAAAGACATTGTTAAAAGATGCTTTATAAGGAGGGTATGAGCTTTCTTCAGGAGCTACGACGCAACCTGCGTCCCATCTTTTTGTAAGCTGTCGTTTATTTAATATAATATTTACGTATTTTTTCTTTGCGTCATTGGTTTTAAGAGCCCTAGAAGATAATTCCAGATACTGCTTTGAAAGACTGGATAATGTCTATCCTTTATAATAATTTAGATTTCACATGAATGACAGAGATTGAGCCGCATATTTCATGTTCTTTTGCAGCAATGGTATCAGTTATTCTTAAGTGTGACTACGGAATGGGTTCTTCTATCTCAAACGTTTACATTCCAAGGTCAGGGTGAACTTCTAATGCCCCATCACAAAATAGTTTTTATCCAAAAAGGTTGCCAGCAGTATTATTCATTTTTAATGGTTTTTACTAACCCTAAGTGAGACACTCTTCAGACAGTGAAAAAGTTAATTATAGCAAGAAGGCTTCCATCTTCATTAGAAAACAAGTCATTTTTAGAATGCAGTCATCCTTTTATAGACTCAGCATTTGATATCACTCTAACTTTTCTGGGATAAGTTCTGAGTGCAGGTTAGCCAGGGACGCTTTTGCAATTTACTAGAGGCTCTTACTGTTCCTTGTACTTTCTGCAGTGAGAAACCTATATGATGGATTGTTTCATATGCTTCTTCAACTGAACAAACGCACCTAAGTTTCTTAGGACAAACTGAATTTTCATATAGGCCTATGTTATTTTGATCAAGGAGAAATCAGGAAAGTGAGATCTAACAACTGACTCCCTTCAGTTATTTTAATAATGATTTTCTTAAGAAAATTGTTTATATTAATACTGCTACCGTCCTTTGGTGGGAAATAACCGTATAACAAAATAAGTTTATTTTTTCATGCTGAAGCTGATAATTAAAGTCCTGGAAAAACAAAAGTTTTCATCAGATACATAAAATATTAATAGATTACATCTTGAATGGGAAATACAATTAATCATCACCAAGGGTAGAATCATTGGAAAGTTAGAATGAACTTTTTCTTTGATGGGATATTTTGAAACAACCCTTCACTGTCTAAAAGGAAATATATTTTAAATTTCTTGTTGAATATATGTACAGTCTTTGAAAATAAAGTTTAAATAGCCAAATTTACTATTTTAGATAATATTTGTTAGATTCTTTAAGTAAACTTAAGTTCAAGGTATCATTTTTTATTGGAATGATGTTGTATTTGGTCTTTTATAATTTATGCTCACAGCTATTTCATTTCATATTATTATAAGGGCACCTTGATCTAGCAGAAATTAAAGCAAAGTAGAAAGTCAATGTAATTCTGACATTATTAACACATATATCTCTAATTGCTTAGAGTACAGTTTTAATGTTTCAATATTTCCAAAAAAACTGAATTAACATAATGTTGACACTCTTCAAATTTTAAAATTATATTTGACAAAACTCACACCATGCATTACACAGGCCATTTTTATTTTGTCAGACAATGTATAATTAGTATGTATTTCTAGTTGAGAGTGAATGTAGTACATAAATCCAGGGCAAAATCAGAACCAAAATTCTGTGTGCTTGCAGCTCACAGATTGTATGTATATGTGTATGTGTGTACTGACTATGCAAAATTCTAATGGAATTTTAAGCACTGGAAAATACTGAAAAACAACCCCAATTTCATCCATGATAATGATACTGAAACTGTAATAGTTAACATTTTTCAGTGTGCATTTGTATGCGCTTCGCCTCTCAAAAACACATGAACACACGCATACACAAACTCAAGAAGCTTAAGGGTCTAGAAGCAAATATTTACGGACTTTAGACTTCCACTGCACTTTATCAACAATTGAAAACAACAACGTTTAATAGAAAATTACACTGTCTTTTATATATGTTCAGCATATTTGCAACTTTGAACCTGCTATGCTTTCTGGCATTATTATCAAAGCCAACATCTGCCACACCTTCAGAGGAACTCTTAGAAATCAAAACTTTACAACTGTACTTAAAGCAATCTATACCAAACAGGTCATTCTGAAAAAAAGTCTATAAATACTGTGAATTACTTCACTTCAGTTACCTTTGATTGTTCACCAAGCAACGTAGTAATAAGTATAAACTGCCTATTTTTCAGTTAGTAGATCAAAGTAAATTAATCTAATTTTAGTTTTTAACGCAGGTAATATAAAGTATAAATGTATGAGTATCTTCTGTTTAAATTTATTAAATGAATATAAGTGCATATTTTATAAAAAATCAAAATTATATCAAAAAGGAGTGATTTGGGGTGTCAGTTTTACAAGACTTTCAATCATATTAGATTCTTATAAAACTGTAATTATTTTATTATAGCTACAAGATCATAAAATATCTGTTGTCAAATTATGTCTGTCTGGCTCTGCAGATTGATAGGCAAGTATTAGGATGATATACTGGACATTAAATACAGAGTAATATCTTCCTTGCCCTACCTCTAGTATTATATTGTACTTTTTTCTAGATATTTCTATCATCATGTTTTCTGAAAGAAAATAAGTTACACTATTATTCATTTCTGTGTGACTGGATCACGACTTTCAGCATTTGCTTTAGAATTTAAAATGCAGTCTATTGGATGTGGGTGGTTATAGGCCAGTATTTGTATTGAACAAATTAAGTGCCTCAAATCTATGACATTTAAAAAGTAACCATTTTCAGTCATTTTCTTGGAATAGTAGATTAATTTTAGATGTGAACATTTAAAATGATGACCTGACATAAAAAAATTATGAGTACCATTGACCTACATGAGTGTTTGCAAAATGATTACACTCAAAAGTCAAGAGCATTAATTTCTTCAGAATTAAGGTGCTTTATTGTAGAAAGTCAGCAATGATGGAAGGAAGAATGCAAATAAATACTGAAAAAGTATCCATTTCACTATAAATACCTTTATTTATAGTTATTTGAAAAGGAACAGCGTCAAACATAATGCATGGCACTGCTAAAACTTTCATTTGAGTTAAAAACCCTCTATCAAGCATTTTAAGTTTTAATCTTTGTTTACAGTAATCTTCAATGGAAACCATTATGTTGGTACACTGTAAGCTGATCGCCACTAATAAACGAAAAAATTTATTTTAAGCATTACCTTGTTTGTCTGTGTTTCTAAACATAGATCCCTCATCACAGGATTGGAATTTATCACAACTTATTTATTGTAAGACCTAATTAATTTTAAACAAGAATAAAATAACGAAAGGGACAACCCCTTACCTTAGATTCAGAGAAATATGGCAAACTATTGCTATATTTAGTGAAAGAATTAACTTTTTTAAAATATAAATAACCTATGGGTGAATTAATAACTGACTTCTGTTAAAAAAGAAAATCTCCACATATAAACCTATTTATATATTTGGCCTGGTAATGATGCCAGTTTTATTCATTTACTAAATTTAAATATATATATGCTGGGCAATTTCATTAATTTACTGGATTAAAAATGGCAGCCAGAAACACACAGAAAATGTGATGGCTTCTTAGATTTTCATTTCAAATAAAAAAACTATGTAATACAATAATATATTGTAGTTTTAGACCATGTTCACTTAAGTAATTTATTCTTAAAATTTCAGACCATTTTTTCCCCAAGAATTGCTATGATTATTACAAACATTTATGAGTGATAAATGATAAGGGTGAAAAATATTACAAAATAAAATACACACAGGAATTCCTTAACTAATATTTGTTGAGTTAATAGTTGTGGATGATTTATTTCTCATTTTCTTGTAATTTTGCCATATTGTTTCTTATAATAAAAATTTTGTGAGGAAAATATATTAGAAAAGATATGAAGTAAGACTATCAGCAGTAGAATGTGCCCCCTTGATTATAATCATAAAATAAGAAGGATTAAATATTGAGTAACCAGCTAAATTACATATCCTGGATTATTGCATTGGTGACTGATTCCAATGGTTAAATTAGAAAAAATGGTATAAAACACAAACCAAGGCCAAATTGCACAAAGTAGAAATTGTATTTTTATTCAAATGGCAAAACACATTTTATTGTTGTGACTTCTTTTATGTGTTTTAGTCATTAATATGATTTACTTATCAATAATAAGCTTTTTGTTAAGGTTGTAAAGAAAATTAAACACTAACACTTTCTATTTTTGTTATGATACTTTTATGATTTTTTTCTCAGAATAGTTGTATCAAACTGAAACCCTCGTGTAGAGATGAAGTGACACAATAATAAAGAAATATGAATTGCAACACTGCCTTATTCTCCACACTACTTCTAAATCATAGTCATCAGTGAAGTTCAAAATCCAATTGCAAAAAACCTTTTAGAATGTTTTATTGCTCTGATGAAGTAAAACTTAAAATAGTAAAGGTCACTTTGGGTCTCAGACTTCAATTTGCATTACCTGTGTAGAGGTAGAATTAATTTAAATTGGAGCCCCTTTTCTCTGATGATTTTCTACTTACATTATAGTAGGATAAGGAATTTGTTTTCTCTTTAAGAAATCGTGTTAGATAGTATTTTAGGATACAAATAATAAATAATGTATCTATTAATCTGTATAAAATTCACAGGTCGCTTTTTGTTCAGATGTTTCAGACGTTTTCATACTTCAGAGTAAATGTTTCTCTTTAAAATCTTTAAAAATATTTTTTTATTAAATTAACGAAAAAATACTTGGGAAAATATACATTCATTTGGGATTAAATGGGTCAATTATTAATACCCCTCTATATTTGGAATTTGAATTATGTAATTAAAATCCACTTATTCATGAAAAACTTTTTATAATGTCACATTTTCCACAGCAATATAATGTTTCTGAATGTCTGAAAATTTGATACTGTGTATTGGAATATTGATTTTGTAGGGCTCTGAAATTATTGTATGATATGTTTTTTGATCTCTTCCATGCACCTATGAATAAGAAAAATCAGGTAAAATATGTATTAGTGTGTATACATTTTTGGAAGGGGTTTATATGAAGAAAATTATTTCAAAAATAATTACGTTGCTGTCTTATCCTACATAGATTTAAAAATTAACAAATTGGAACTTCAGCTTATCTAATACCATAGTTATGGTACTTTTCAAAGTTAACATTTCCTTAAAATTTTTTAATTCTAAAATATTTATATTTTTTGGCGACTTAATTCTTACAGCCTTGGAGTTTTTACTTTTACAGCAGATACAAGTTTAGTAGGTAATAACTCATGGTAGTAAAAAACATTAGGGTTTTGTTTAAAGACTTAAATTCAGAAATCATTGCTCTTCTTAGAATCAATTCAATTAGAATATTCCAAATGTATTTAAACATCCTAGTGTTGTGGTTGGTTTGTTTTTTTTTTTTTTTGTCAGTCTTCTTTCTAAGATGTTTTAGGTATGTTTCTTGAAGCTGGATAGACTATATTTGTTGAAATTGTAAATATAAGGTGTTTAGTATTTATAGGTTTTAGTCCCTACTATATTTTAGTAGAAAGGTTAATCGTATAAAAGACAGGGAAGATGCTGAACTCGGACATGGCGGCTACACTTAAAGCACACTTTAAAATAATCTATTTATATAAATGTATGTATATACACTAATAGAATCTCAAATTTAATTTCTTCAGAACAGATCATCGGAACGAAAGTATCCACATTAAAGACTATAATATGATGTTAAATGTTGCAGTTACAAATAAAATGTTGCAGTTACAAATAAAATATTAAACGTGGAGCACATACGGCTATGTGGAGAGTCCTAAAGACTGAACCTGATAATCGATGATAGTTACAAAATCAAATCTGCCAGCACCCTGCAGTTTTTCTTTTGTCTTTCTCTTCCTCTGGCTCTTTATTCTGCCTACATTTCAAGAGATTTCCGTAATGCTACAAGAAAAAAAAAAAAAATCCCAGTTATCTTACATGACTGTGGGCAAGAAAATGATTAAGATGAAGTCATCTCTCTCTCAGACTGTGTGGAAACCTAGCGGAGGGTCCAGCTTCGGTTGGCGGATGCCAGTAGAATTTTAAAGGCCGAGAATTTTGCTCTTTGAAAATACAGCTTTAATGCTTTGCCAGAAATGACACCCAAATAAAAACTTATTTTTGCAAATGATAGTTATTTGCAAGTGTACTGGCGAAATACATTCGGTGTCTGTAGAGGCGGCTTCTTACAACTTTCTGGACTGCATAGAAAACTTTTGGATTCTTAGCCTCCTGAAAAAGTAGCAAAGAAAACTGAAGTATATTATTAGTTAAAAAAAAAAAGTATAAAATGGGCAGTGACTTTCATCAAAGAAATAATGAATACCAAGTAAATTTTACAAATGATTGATTTTATTGTGGTAGTGAGAACACGCAGGTCAGGAAAATAGAATTGTGCCATCAAAAACTTAGTGGGAGCTAAATTGATGAAAAGTAGCTTTGATTTTTTTAGGATGCCAGTAATTTATTGAATGGCTTTCACCTTTTAAGGACCATACAAAGAGAGATTTACTCCTAATTGTGTAGATTGACATTAAGTGATATCTCTCTTCTTTAATATTTTTCAAAAATAAAATGAATTTTCAGGTATTTTTCTGCCTGACAGTGAAAGTCTCCCCAACTACATGCTATGTTTACTTTGGATTTTTTTTTCTCCTTATTTGTTGTGTAAACGGGTGTGGATGTATTAAACTAGAGAGCATCTAGATGTAAATTGCTAAGAAAGACCAAAATGGCATGAAAACCAGCTGTTAGACACCTAAATTTAGGGGCTGCTGCCACATGCATTTCCAAGATTATGATCTTTTGAATGTCTACCTTCAAAATTCAAGGAATCCTGCATGCCTTTTCTTCCCAAACTATTCTTTGTTCCTAGAAGAAGAGCACCACATTTTTTTCTTGGATACCCAAATGTTTGGGAAAATAAGGAGGAGCAGCACCTTTTTTTTGTTTTTTTTTTCACAGTTTTAGACAGTAGTTGATAGATCACAAAGGATTTATCTAATTTCTTTGTCATCCTCTTAGGAAAATTGGTGGCACACTCATAGGGATGATTGAAGAGAGCTTGATGCTGACTATCGGATGGTGGGCAGTGTGTTGAGAAGCAACAGGATGGAGAACTACCCAGGGTCTGCCCACAACGGGAAAATATTAGCACCTCTAAACATGATAGGGCGAAGAGAGGGAGCTTTTACACTGGAATCCAGTGAGAGCAGCAGAACAGAAGCCTTCCAGCAAAGTTGGGACCTCAGGTGGAAGTTTGCAGCCCAATTCAAATGTCTTGAAATAGCCTGCCTTCATGCTTTCCAATCCCCTTCTGTTGCGTCCCTTTGGCCAGGTGTATTCAAAAGATGGGGCTTCCTGTTGGCTCAGTCGGTAAAGAATCTGCCTCCAGTGCAGGAGACATGGGTTTGATCCCGGGTCAGGAAGAGTTCCTGGAGAAGGGAATGGCAATTCCCTTCTAGTCAATTCCAGTATTCTTGCCTGGGAGATTGCATGGACAGAGGAGCCTGGCAGGCTACAGTCAATGGGGTCACAAAAAGATGGACACAAGTGAGCAGCTAAACCACCACCACAATCAGAAGATAGAGAAGCAGATCACTCAGGTCTTGGTGGATAAAATCCTTAGATATCAACCTAAAGGTACACAGGCCACAGAAGAGAAATGTCAAGAGTTTTTTTTAACCTTTGTCTCTTGCTAACTATGATTTAACTTCTCTGTAGTGTAGTTTCCTAAAAATTAAAGTGAGTCAAGAAACATAAAGTACTTAAAACAGTGTCTGGCTCAGTAAGTATTGTTGTTTTTGTCTTCTATCAATGTAGGTACAATTCTGTTGTGGGTATTCACCATCAAAAAATAATCTCTGTCTTATGTTGCCTGTTTATTTGTGTTTTACTAGTAATATTGCTGTAGGAAGTGTTACTTGCCTGAAAGATTATTTTGAATAATCCTCAACTATCCTAAGAATTGTACATCCATCGCATGCCATTTTCCTGAAATGCAGAGTGAGTTTTAAACCAAGCTTTATGAGAAACTCAAGTTGCCTTCACTTAATAACCCCTAAGATTCCCATTCCATTGCCTTTTTTGACTGGATATCTCCTAACCTTTCTCAAATGTCTTCTACACTTCTCCATCAAACACTTGTTTTCAAGAGGAAGGTACAAAGAGGTATTTAGTCAAGAGGGAACAGAACTTAAACCAAAAGGTTTTTTAAATATGACAATATGTCAGTTGTCTGTTGCCATTGTTAACTAGGAAGTTGGACAGAACATTTTTCTGCTGAGTTATAAAGTTCATTGCTGAGAGAATTTACATATTGTTAATATTAGATATTAACAATATGTAATAATATTGTAATTATAATATTGCAATTATAATATTGTAAATATGTAATATTAACAATATGTTAATATTGTTAATAAGCCCATTGTTACTTTGAGTGGTTCCATTAGGAGACCCTCATGAATGACAAATATGCAAATACTTTAAAAAAAACCCATAAAACTGTATTATATCTCACATTAAATACAAAAGGACAGTTTTATAATAGTGGTAAGTTCTTTTTTCAAAGCAAATATTTATTTGTTTGTGAATTTACTTATATTTAATAAATTGTTGAGAAGTACTGCTTAGGTTGAGGCAATAGAGTGCAAAACTCCCCCAAAGTTGTAAGTTGTGGGGGATTAGCTAGTTTCATTCTATGCAGCTTACTCACCTCTTCTAGGCCTGCAGTTTAATGTGGGGAAATTCAGATATATATTTCAGAGAAATTTTATATTGTTATATATGATGGTCTGTGGCAGTTGCTTTTGAATAAATAGTGAAATCAGATACTGTATTAAAATTCTAAATGTCCAGAGCTAACTCTTTCAAAATTCTTAGACTAACAGCAGTTTAATTCCTAAAATGAGAGTTTCAAAGGACTAGTGATTGTTTCTCTTCTAGATCATGGAAGGGCAGAGAGCAGGTACATGGAGAAGAACAAAACATTAAATGTTCAGTCATACACAGAGGTGACAAGAAAGGGCTGACTGCATCAGCTATTTCGTTCCTCTTGGCTTTCAGGGTAGGCTTGATTTGTCAGTCTTCTTACTGACTTATAATCTATAATGTTTCAACAGGTGATTAGAATGATCAAGACACTGGAAGGGACCCGAGCCACCACCCAGTTCAATGAGTGCATTTTTTGATGAGAGAGTGCACCCAGTGAAGTGAAGTAATGTCTGTCAGTTCAGCCAAGTAGTGCCAGCTGAACTTCCATATCCTGACTTCATTCAGCCTAGTGCCCTTAAAAGGAAAATCTCCTATCCTATTTTGAAACCTTAAGTTTTTAGTTTTCCCAATAAAAGTAAGTTACAGCATCATTTAAAATGTTGGCTACTGCTTTTGAGCTAATAAAAGTGTATTTGACAAAATGCTTTACCTGGGTGTAAGCTACCTCTCTCTGAATCTGGATTTATGATTACCTTGGTTGTTGTTTACTGTTTTATGAATATGAACACTGTTATTCTTTTTTAGCTTCTTTCTTAGTTTTATGATGGCATAGTTCTTGCTATGGGTTACCATTATCCCTGTATATTTTTGATACCTCATACAATGAACCATAGCATTTTAAAGTTTAATATCTGGTAGTGTGCTGATGGACTTTGTTATATGATGTTTATAAGTAATAGGTATTTATGTAAATGGAATCATATTTTGGATAGCCATTTGTGAACTGAAGACTCTGTTTCCTGTTTTAAAATGTTTAATGTGCTACTAATAGATTTTGTTTAGTTGGACTTTACCTATATTTGCATTTTGTATTGAAAGTCATAAATAACTACAGGTAGACACCACACAACTTTCCCTTGTCTCACGTCTTAAATCTAACTCCATTTAAAAATAAGTATTGATCTTATTTTTTAATTGAATACAATCTTTTTTCCCAGAATATGCTAACAAATGTTAATAATTGGCCATTTTTTGCCTTTGCTAAGCAGGCATACCTTCCCTGTTTCTCCTCCAGTTCTGCCGACACTCGTCTTCCCCACAATCTGTAAACACCAGACCCATCTGCTCATCCCCAATGCAGAGAACCACATAACCTCTGGAACACTCTAACACTGAACTCTAATGGTAATTCCAGATCCTTAATTCTTGTTGCTGCTGCTGCTGCTAAGTCGCTTCAGTCGTGTCCGACTCTGTGCGACCCCATAGACGGCAGCCCACCAGGCTCCCCGTCCCTGGGATTCTCCAGGCAAGAACACTGGAGTGGGTTGCCATTCTTACTAGACCCTCAAAAACAAAATTAAAATACACAGTTAGTTCTTCCAAGAATTTTTTTTTTACCCTCTTTTATCCTCATATAACTCTGTTTCCAAAATAAAATAAATAATTACTCTTCTACCTAGTTTGATGATTTTCCACTCCTTTTCCAGCAGACTTAACTTCAAAACTCAGTCATGTTGCTTTTTCCTGCACAGCTAAGCCCAAATCCACTCTATTGCTTACCATTCCTTATTTTCTATATTTTCTTCGTATTCCTACTTCGATGTTTCTTGCACTTAATTTTGTTTTCCCCCAAGGATTTCTGATGTAGCTCTCTGTTGTCAATGTATTTACTTCTGGTCATTCTTCCCTAATGAAATCCTTTATTCAACATATAATAATACTTGGACTTTGTCATTTGTCTTCTTGAAATTCTGCATTAAACTGAAAGTATTCTGTACTTACAGTACGAATGTTTAATTATAGGCTTTGATGAGTATGCATGGAGTGGCTAATAGTTGCCAATGATACAACACTAGATTTTACTTGTGCTGCTTCTTGTGTGCAGTCACGTTTTGTTTAATATCATCTATATCTAATATAAATTATATATTACAAACAATTAAACGTCTAACATAATCTCATACATGTAATATATACATAATCGGATAGATACACTTATATCAGTTTTTTTCTGTCAAAGTCATCTTTCATTTAATCTTTGAAATACAGTGTGAAATGTTAGTTTAAGACTATCTTCTGATAATTCCTAATGTGAGTACCTAAATACATATAGTTTCATTCAAGAACCTTTCCCACAAGATTTTCTGCATCTTCTATTTGTTAAGAAATGCTAATATTACTTACCATCCAATGTTTATTTTGTTTGCTTAGGATTTAGGGATATATGTTAATTGCATCCCATCTAACAGTCTCCCAACCCAATCATTTAAGGCTTTATTGACCGGCTGGGTCAATTGGTCTGATACTGATTTTGCTTTTGTTTCTTTAAAACCAGTATTTCCTCAATAAACTTGTTTATGTCTACCTCTTTTTAATAGTTTATTATTTTGAGAAAATTGTATAATCACATATAGTTATAAGAAATAATAAACAAGGATCTCAATGTGCTTTACTTAGTTTTCCCCAGGGTTAATATTATAATACAAAAATATAACCAGAAATTGATCTTGATAAAATTTGCTAATCTTACTCGAATTTCACTAGTTTTGTTGTACTCCTGTGTATATCTATGCATGTGTGTGTGTAATTAGCTCTGTGCTGCCTGCCAGATTGATTTTTATTTTGATCCTGTAGCCTATAACATCTTTTTCCTATATATATATTTATTATTTTCATTAAAAAACAGCTTGTGACAACTTCCCAGGTCAATACTACTCTAAGTTAATCATTGCACTTCTCTTACCACATTAATGTCTGTATACTGCATAACAACACAGTTAAATTTTGCCTCATGGTTCTCTTTGCTGTTCCTATTCCGCATGTCTCTAGTCTGTGATTTGCATTACATGTATTCACAAAGAAAAAGTCTGCCTTCTTTGTCTTTTAATGTGGCATTTTGCATTAGGATAGGTGCACAGAAGTGCTTGGTAAATCCCATTTGGGGCATAGAAAATGCTTCATTAATGTTGAATGAATTGTCTATATCAGGGGTTTTCTGAAATTCTCGGTTCCAGGATTCTAGTAGTTGGCAAATTCAGAAGATTGTTGGCCAATCCATAAGGGAGTTGAATGAATATTGACTTTAAGTAGTTGTCTGTATTTGTTTCTGAATGACTTTTATGGATGCTTTCTAAAGTGAAATACCTTTGATGACATGGCATATATTTGCCATTTGTCAACTGATGAGGCATAGAAACATACATTTTTAAGAAACTTTATAAATCATCAAAAATTGTCCACCTTTTAAGAGGTAAGATGCATTTATTTTTGATAATTCAGTGATTATTAAGCCAATTTCCTGTCAACTAATATATAGGAATGTCTCATTCCATTATTTGGGAGTAAGATGTGAGATTCTCTGAACATTCTGTGCAGCTATGCTATGAATTGTTGAGCTTTTGCACATTACATACAGCCAAGTAATCATAGTACTTAAAATATCGTTTAACAAAGCCAAAAAAATTATATTGAACTTGAAATTATCAGGCAGCCGGGGAAAATATGGAGTATTAATCTGTATTGTAGTATTGAATAGTGGCACAGATAGTTGGTGATTGGAAAAAGAAGATAGATTATTTTCTAATTTTTCAAGTAGACTGAATTTTAAAAAAGAAATGTAAGGTCCCTTTTCTGAGCACCCTGATATAGTGACACTGATTCAATCTATGATGCCTCAGTCTGTATCATTCTGCTTTGAGTATAACTAACTGGCCAACCAGATCACACAATGGTATGTGATTAGAGAATTTGGATCCAAGACACTGACAAGTGACCACACATGAGGTGGCCTGGCTATTAAGGAAAAGAACAGTGACAGAGGAGTGGGAAAGCTAAATAAAAATCATCTCACTTGTTTTGAGTTTAGTCATGCATCACATGAACTGTCTCATGAAAAGAAAGTTTGCAACAAGACTACTTGTCCAAGGAAATTAGCATTTATTTCTATAAAAAAGTAAAATTAATCCATACTGCAAAACATTTTAATAATTTTTTAAGAATCTATTATCCATGACTCTGACACTGATTCTATTTTAATAATTCCTTCAACTCATAAAGAAAAATAACTCTCAGATTTTACATGCTTCTGGACCTTTTTGATAACTTGGTATCATAAGGTCAATTTAGGGTTTCCCAGGTGGCACGATTGGTAAAGAACCAACCTACCAATGCAGGAGATGTAAGAGACAGGGTTTGATCCTTGGCTTGGGAAGATCCCCTACAGGACGGCATGACAACCCACTCCAGTATTCTTACCTGGAGAATCCCATGGACAGAGAAACCTGGTGGGCTACAGTCCATAGGGTCTCAAAGAGTTGGACATGACTGAAGGAACTTAGCACACACACATGCATAAGGTTTATTTATTCAGACCAGTAACTCTCAACACTAATGTTATATTGGAATGGTCTGGGAACTCTCAAAAAATTCTAATACTTCATAGATTATGATTATGTGACTCTAGAGTAGATCTGGAATTTAAAAAAATTTATAATAGAAAATCATAATATAAAAGAGTAGAGATAATAATATAACGAACACTCAGGTGCCCATCATGTTCAATATATGTCAACTCATGACACATCTTAACTCATTTATGCCATTCTACTCCTCCCTTGCCTTGTCCCAATTACTTTGAAACAAATCTCAGGTAGCTTGTTATTTCATCTGAACACTGATACTTTTAAAAAGCTCTCAAGTTGATTCTAACATATAGCCAAGACTGAGAACTACCAATAGAACATTCTTGTTTCTAGGTTGAAAATTTATGAGAGGCAGAGACTCTGTATTCTAAATCTTATCCTTTCCTTCACATGGAGAGCTTTGTTAGACATGGTCGCTCAATAAAGTATTACAAAATTACTAGAAATGCCCATTTCTGTGTTTATCACCAATAATCATATTAGTCTCCTGTGCTGTGTAGTATGGTAGTACTAGCCATATAAGACTATTTAAATTTTGATTAATTAAAATTAATTAAATTTAAAAACCAGTTCCTTTGTATTAGTAAACACATTCCAAATACTCACTAGCCATATGTGGACACTGGCTAACGTATTGAACAGTGCAGATAGAGAACATTTTGATCTGTTAAAAAGTCTAATTGAACAGTGCATCTAGACAGCTTTACTACTCTGTTCAGCTACTGAAAGAGTAATCAATTCAATTGTTCAGTGGTAAATTAAAATGAAGTAAACGAAGAATTAAAAAAGCAAATGACAACATATGATGAATGTAAATGTAAAAAATAATAGAATTTTGGAAGTGGGAAGACAAACAATGAAAGCATATTAAAAAATGTAAGGTCAACTAGGGAGATTCTTCAGAAGGCCTCTTGAGGAATAGGGAGGAGAACATTTTTCTGGGAAAGGGTGGGGAACATGCCAGGAATTAGGCTAGATTTTCCAGGGAGAAAGTATGAAAACTTAATAGAATCAGACAGTGGCAATTAATGAGAAAGAGTTACTGACTTTCAAAGCCTCTCACAAGATCTGATCTTTTACAGTCCCTGGTATGAATTCCAGAATTTCAAGTCAGGTAGCTGACAAACTGAAAGAGCATATTAGACAAGACTTTCTGGGGGAAGAAAATGAGGATAAAGTATTCATCTTGGCGTTTGAAAAGAGCAAATGCAAGGAAAACTGAAGTATAAGGAGACTCACAGCTGTCCTGTGAACCATCTGGGTCTGCTTGGCCGCAGCCATACATCACACGATGAAGCTGCCAACCGCAGAGTTCTGAATATGTGGAAAGCAGGACTAGTCATCAGAGGATTCATTTTTAACAGAGATTAATTAGTAACTAATTGATACTTGAACTGCTAGTGATCTGTGGGAGAAAAGGCAATATTAACACTACATATTAAGCCAAGATACCGCGGGATACGTTCACGTTAGAATTTATGAGTTGAGAGTGTATGCTCATGTAGGAAAGTATAGAAAAACATTAACAATTGTGTTCAGACCATCTTAGAAACGCAAAAAAAAAAAAACAAAAAACACATTACAGTACTGGACCAAGCATATGTAAGTGTCCAGGCAACTCTCATTGTTTTTTGAGAGGTTTTGGAACAGAATCAGGCCAGACCAAATGTAATTTGTAATAAAGTTTTATTGGCAGTGTAGAAGACGAGTAAGGAAAACATTTTAGTAATTTTCAGTGAGTGAAATTTATGAGTTTGCTTTTATATTGAAAATTTGCTCATAAGATGTTGGTGGCCATTGGTGTGTAAATGTGTGGATGTGGTCATCTCTATTACTAATAGCAATTTTTTTTTTTTTACTTTTTTCCCCAGTTTAAAAAACAGTGTGCTTTTACCATGGACACAGTAATGATGGGTTATATTTTTTATAAAGACCAGTTAGAATAAATAGTCTGCACAGGCAAAGTATCTCTTTTTTTTTTTAATAAAACATCTTTAATTAAAGTATGACAGTTGAATGCAATAAGGTAGTTGAATGGATGTTAGTACACAGTATATATAGGTGAAATCCAAGTTGGATGGTTTTACCTTGAAAACTCAGGTTGTGAGAAAGTCAAAATAAACCTATAGAAAATTTAAATATGTTATTCAAAGTGGGTGGAATAAAGAGGTTCCACAATTTAACTGTTTCCGAAAGAGGTGCTGAATGAGAGAGAGACTGCTTTATACAAGAGTCGCAGGCAGAAAAAGGGATTTAATTCACAAGATAGTTGTGCCTCAGTTCTGTGTCTCATATCTGTCTCAGTTCAGTTCAGTTCAGTAGCTCAGTCATGTCCCACTCTTTGTGACCCCATGAATCTCAGCACGCCAGGCCACCCTGTCCATCACCAACTCCCAGAGTTTACCCAAACTCACGTCCATCGAGTCGGTGATGCCATCCAGCCACCTCATCCTCTGTTGTCCCCTTCTCCTCCTGCCCCTAATCCTTCCCAGTATCAGGGTCTTTTCCAGTGAGTCAACTCTTTGCATGAGGTGGCCAAAATATTGGAGTTTCAGCTTCAGCATCAGTCCTTTCAATGAACACCCAGGACTGATCTCCTTTAGGATGGACTGGTTGGATCGCCTTGCAGTCCAAGGGACTCTCAAGAGTCTTCTCCAACATCACAGTTCAAAAGCATCAATTCTTCGGCGCTCAGCTTTCTTCACAGTCCAACTCTCACATCCATACATGACCACTGCAAAACCATAGCCTTGACTAGATGGACCTTTGCTGGTAAAGTAATGTCTCTGCTTTTCTTTCTTTTTTTTTTTTTATATGCTATCTAGGTTGGTCATAACTTTCCTTTCCAGGAGTAAGCGTCTTTTAATTTCATGGCTGCAATCACCATCTGCAGTGATTTTGGAGCCCAAAAAAATAACTGACACTGTTTCCACTGTTTCCCCATCTATTTCCCATGAAGTGATGGGACTGGATGCCGTGATATTCGTTTTCTGAATGTTGAACTTTAAGTCAACTTTTTCACTCTCCTCTTTCACTTTCATCAAGAGCCTTTTTAGTTCCCCTTCACTTTCTGTCATAAGGGTGGTGTCATCTGCATATCTGAGGTTATTGATATTTCTCCCGGCAATCTTGATTCCAGCTTGTGTTTCTTCCAGTCCAGCATTTCTCATGATGTACTCTGCATATAAGTTAAATAAGCAGGGTGACAATATACAGCCTTGACGTACTCCTTTTCCTATTTGGAACCAGTCTGTTGTTCCATATCCAGTTCTAACTGTTGCTTCCTGACCTTCATATAGGTTTCTCAAGAGGCAGGTCAGGTGGTTTGGTATTCCCATCTCTTTCAGAATTTTCCACAGTTTATTGTGATCAGACATAAATACTCTCATATTTTCTCTGCTCTTCTTATAATACGAAAAGCAAAATGCAAAAAATTCTCATTTTACCTTTTCTAATACAATTCATTTTCGACTGCCTGTTAAGGAAGCTGTATTAGTATTTTAGATAAAGCTGAATTCCTTTAAAAAAAAAAAATGACCCAGAGGATGACTGAATAAATGGTGGTGTTGTTGTTTAGTCACTAAGTCATGTCCTATTTTTTTGCCACCCCATGAACTGTAGCCTGCCAGGTTCCTCTGTCCATGGGATTCTCCAGGCAAGAATACTAGAGTGAGTTGCTATTTTCACCTCCAGGGGGTCTTCCTGACTCAGGGATAAAACCTGGTTCTCCTGAGTTGGCAGGCACATTCTTTACTGCAGAGCCACCAGGGACCCCAAAAGGGTGAGATGCATCCCTGGATGGGCTCGAACCACCAATTTTTCAGTTAAGAGCTGAACATGATAACCGATTGCACCACAGAGGCACAAAATAAATGGTAATTAGTATCACATTATAGCCTATCCTCCCCCTGGTCCCAGAAATACACAGGACACACACAATACCTTAGGTATTTCAGTAGCCTCATAATTCACAAACTCAGACATAATTCGCTAAATGGGTACTCTGTGCTAGGGACTTAGTTCTGTGCTGTGGGTACAGTAAGATGAATAGAACACCTTGAGGTTTCTGGAAGGGTCCACAACATAGCATGGAAGGCAAAGACGGAAACAACCAGATGCAACAATATGATAGAAGAAATATTAGTGTAGCAAAGATGATGAAAATATGTGGAGAAGTCCAAGAAGATTTCAGAAAATGTATGAACCTCCCTGTTCCTCTCCCTTCTTACTTCTGCTTTCTGAAGTTATGAGCCCATGAAAATCTATTAAACAATGACCTGGATCAAGTCATCCTGGGAGAAAAATATGAATAATGATCTATGAAATGCAAAGCAGGTTTTGGGCCCCTGAGATCATGCACAAAATCTGCCCCTAGGGCATTCTTAACCAAATCCTTAATTTTTATGATTCAAGGATTCCTTTGTTTTATGCACCAAGAGGTAGTAATTGATTGTAGATAGCTAAATTTTATAATTCAAAAATTTTATTCCCAGGACATTGTTTGATAAAATCACAGTGAAAGGTAAAAGATTTTGCTAGCTGGCTAACTATATATTTGGGAGTATATTTGGCAGGATATTAATGTTATCTTAATAAGGCAAGAAAGGATTAAGTCCATGAAGGACATTGTGGAGTACATTTTTAGGCAGGACTGTGATACTGTTGCTGCTGCTGCTGCTGCTAAGTCGCTTCAGTCGGGTCCGACTCTGTGCGACCCCATAGACGGCAGCCTACCAGGCTCCCCCGTCCCTGGGATTCTCCAGGCAAGAACACTGGAGTGGATTGTTAGCTGTCCCATATTCCAAAGGCTCACTTTAGTAGAATATTGTGAACATGTGAAATGACTTTTAGTCCTTTCTTGGTTTTCCTTCTTTGGCTTTCTTGGCATTTCTCTCCATCTTTATCTTGAAAGCTCTTAAGACCTCCCTGTAGACCATATTCAAGTAACTTCACAGAATGTTAGACTTGGAAGGGATTATAGAAATTATCAAAATCATCCTTTCAGTCTTGTTGTTGTTTGGTTGCTTAATTGTGTCTGGCTCTTTGTGACCCCATGGACTGCAGCATGCCAGGCTTCCCTGTCCTCCACCATGAGTTTGTTCAAACTCATGTTCATTGAGTCGATGATGCCATCCAACCATCTCATCCTCTGTTGTCACCTTCTTCTCCTGCCCTTAACCTTCCCCAGCATTGGGGTCCTTTCCAAAGAGTCAGCTCTTTGCATCAGGTGGCCAAAGTATTGTTGTTTCAGCTTCAGCATCAGTCCTTTCATTGAATATTTAGGGTTGATTTCCTTTCAGATTGACTGGTTTGATCTCCTTGCTGTCCAAGAGACTCTCCAGGGTCTCCTCCAGCACAAAGTTTGAAAGCTGACTCTCACATCCATACATGACAACTGGAAAAGCCAGAGCTTTGACTCTACAGACCTTTGTGAGCAAAGATGAGAAAATTGAGGCTCAGAAAGTGGCATCACTAAAATAATGTATGCAGAGCTGGGGCTAACAACTTCCAACTCAGTAACTTTTTCTTATTGCTATAATCTTCTCCAGACTGGCAATATTATCATTTAATTACCACTGTCTATTTTTGTTTTGACTAAATACTATGTGTTAGTTAGCTGATTTCTTTTACTTGAATCTAGAAGGGATAGAATTTCCATCAATGGGATCCCAGTATCTGCCTTACTTGACATTTATTTCCTGGTAAAATTGGTCATTCATGGAAGAGGAACAATTTGGGCCATTCTGAAGTTGATGCCTATACTTCATATTTACCCTGAAAATTTAAACATTAATATATATTTTATCAGTGGTTAATGTAAGAATTAAATCTATAGTGTTGTTATGCTTGAATTGACTTCCTGATCTAGAATTTGAGGGTTTCCCAGTGTTTCAAGCAGAGAAAGCAATGGCACCCCACTCCAGTACTCTTGCCTGGAAAATCCCATGGACGGAGGAGCCTGGTAGGCTGCAGTCCATGGGGTCGCTAAGAGTCGGGCACTACTGAGAGACTTCACTTTCACTTTTCACTTGCATGCATTGGAGAAGGAAATGGCAACCTACTCCAGTGTTCTTGCCTGGAGAATCCCAGGGACAGAGGAGCCTAGCGGGCTGCTATCTATGGGGTCACACAGAGTCAGACACGACTGAAGCGACTCAGCAGCAGCAGCAGCAGTGTTTCAAGTGCTCTTTCTCAGTTCCAGGCATCTTATTTGAATCCTTTTATTTTATCACATTTTATAAGTGATAATATTCCTTTAGTTATCTTCCAAAACATATTCAGTGTTACCAATTCATCAGGGTGCTTTTTTCGCTCTTAGTTTAGGGTAATAGCTTTCTTTGCTTTCTTTGCTCATTTTCTTTTCTTTAAGTTATTCTGGAAATGTATGTGGAAGAAGTCATATCAGTTCACAAATTTGACTATTATTGAATCACATGGGTTTGATTTGCCAAAATGTATGACATTGTCTTCAGCATTCAGAGTGTACTTAGAAGAAATCCTGAACTGTAAGAAAAGGATTTTTTGTATGTGATGTCCACTTAACTAATAAATCTGTCATCACTGACTGGTCTCCATTTCCTCTGAAATAAACAAATCACTATTAAGTTCTTTGAAGCAGGAGACTGCCAGGAAACACGAAAGTCACTTTTGCTTCATCCTCCAAGATAAAGTATTTAATTTAATAAGTGGAATGAGATGCAACAGAAGGAGCCATGGGGTCTTCACACCTGCTAGAAAGTCCAGCAGGTCTCCACAGAGCAGGAATTCAAACAAACTTCAGACCTGACGTTCAGCAGAAGTGCAGAGATGAAGCCAAGAATAAACTCTGGAAGGCCCTTGAAAACTTCATAAGTTGAAAGCCTGAATTGTGGAATCCTAGGACATTAGAAGAGGAAAATTGAAGAATCTGGAGGTCCATGACCCTCAACTGAATTAGCCCTATTGTTATTTTTTCTTTAGACTATTTCATTTTCTCCTTTAAATCAAATGGCAATTGATCCTTGTGTAAGAATGTATATTAGAAAGTCAGGGTCTTGGTTAAAGATTAAACATCAAGCATCCATCACTGAGGGCTTTTCTGTTTGTTTGCTTGCTTATTTAATTTCAGAGAAATCCAGACCTGTATTTTATTCTTGTTTATCTCAGTCAAAATAAATGGGTTACTTTAAAGTAAATGCACATATAGTCTAACAAGGAGATCACTAGGAAAATATGAAGTCTAGTGAGAGGCAGAACAAAAGAAGCAAAATTTTAGAGCTCCTTAGAGAGACCAAAAAGCAAATAAAATACAAAGGAGATAAGAAAACCCAAGTGTATTTACAGATTAAATTTAAAAGGGTTATACATTACTATTTTCCTTAGATTTTGTGTTCATTATTTATAATCAAGAAATTTATTTGTCTCAGGAACAGCAATTTTCTCTCTTTTAAAAAACAGTATTTATGTATTTGGCTGCATAGGGTCTTCGTTGTATCACACTGATCTTTGCTGAGTGCTGCCGGGTCTTTCATTGCAGCAGGGGCTCTCTAGCTGTGGCACATGGGTTTAGTAGTTAGGATTTGGACTGTCGCCCGAGGCATGTGGGATATTAGATCCCCAACCGGGGATCAAACCCTCGTCCTCTGCATGGCAAAGTGAATTCATAACCACTGGACCACCAACGAAGTCCCAGAAACAGCAAATTTCTCTTAATTTGTGTCATTTATATGTAGCTCTGTGAGCACAAATTGCTGTGGTTGATACTTGTTTTAGCAATTATAATACTGCAAGAGAAAAAAGAAGAAGCAAGACATACTTGATCCAGATTACATTTTTTTGTTTGAACTAAAAACTTTATCTCAAGGTTGAGAAACCTCTTGACTCAGGTGATAGATAATAGGTAAATGCATACATACATATAAATACATACACACGTAGATCTCAGATAGATAAGGGCCCAGCGTGTAACTGGGCATACGAAGACAGTGAGTTGCTTTGTGTGTGCCAGTAGCCCGGTGGCTGAAATTGTGCCATTGCTCAGGCTTCTCACTGCCTGCCTTCCAGTAATCTGTGACTAATTTACGGATGCCCACACTGTGCAGCTATTTATAATGGCTCTGCCTCCAGAAAACTTGCGCGTTTATTTTACCTTTTAGAAATAAATTTAGTGCTATGCCAATAAGGTATTTTTAAGGTTACTGTCGACATTATTCTTGACTGACATCAAACAGATTTGGCACCAAGATGAGAGTTCTTCTTTCATTTCATTGTTTCTAAAATTGAATCTTTCTACCTATCACCTTATTATCAATAAACTTAAAATTACATTGGTTTTCAGAGAGTCCTGATACTTTTAAACAAAATACAGTTTCTAGCTATGAAAGAGTGCACTACCACTATGCTCTGTGCAACCTCAGTCATTGGGAATTGCAATAGGAAAGTTGATTTTCTATCCACAGGTTTAGCTTTGGTTATTTATAAATGTGGAAATGAACACTGCTTTAGTATATCCAAGGCTTGAGTAATTTATATTTCTCAATTATTTGATAAGAAGGTATAGAGGCCTTTCAATTCTAGGGCTTCTACTCCTGCAGTATTGATAATACCTTAGAAGATAATACCTTGACCTGCAGAAGGTGAAGAATTCATTGTCCGTTAGGCTATTATTTTCTATTTATGGGAATCATTGATTGGTTTAATGGAACTGTGTTTTTATATTTTCATATGCAGGACATTAAATGATAAATCTCTTGGAGTCATTTCATTCTTTATAAATCTCAGGATGAAATATAAATAAATTACCAAAAATACTCAGTCCCTGCACTGTGTGGATATTAAAGAGGATGTGGAAAAATGTTGAAGGAATGGGGGCTTGCTCCAATTGTTTTAAGCCAAAAATATCAAAATTTGGCTTATAAAACTATGGAAACTAAAAGTCTGCTTATTCCTATAGGGAATTAATGCATTACTCAACCTTGAAAAATTATATTGCCTGGCAACTACAAAATATGTTTAATTTCCAATCCTATCTTTACTCCTTTATTTAGAATCCAGTATCATTCTCCAGTTCTGTTCTGCTGACAGTTAAACTCTCGTTGGAATATTGTACAGCTGATATTCCCCTCATGCTATAGGAACGAGCTAATATATCCACCTTATCGATTATAGAGTTGATTCAAGATTTCTTTCCATATCTGCTTAATTGCTTTTAATTTTAAGAAACTGGAAAACTGAAGAACACTAAAAGTCAAGCCTTTCCTTAAGGAACAAGTGTTATGTATTAATATGTGACTCTTTCATGAAGAACTCAAAGTTGCTAAATATAGAATTTTCTAAATAATAGTCTTTGGTTGACTTTATTTTTCCTTTTCAAAAATAATCCAGAAGGCAAATAGCAGTAGTGGTGTTGATTTTCCATTCCAGATTTCCTTAGTCAACACCAGAAAAAAGACTACTGAAGTTTAGTGTGGAGGAGCAGTCATGCTCTCCATTTTTATTCCAGGGTGTAAAGGCTGTTTTGCCTAAAATAAATATGAAATGGTTAACTATGCAAAATTCTAACTACAAGATTATTTGATTTTACAGAATTGAGTGTGACTCTTTCCATTGCATAATGCTATCTCGTGTTATATGATTAAATATAATTATGGTGGTAGTAGCATCTGTATCTGCTACCCCAGCCAGTCATTATCTGTTACTGTGAAATTTGTCAATTAGCTCAAGTGGATAGAGTGCTAATGATGCCAAAACCACAGGCTCAGGTTTTGTGACATTAGGTTCTTTTAGAGAACAACTTTTGTGGCTATAGAGCACCGCCCTAATCATTGGCAGCCATATAGTAAACGCATTCTGTGTTACACCGGGAACCGTGTGTGTTTGCTCAGCTATAAATGGAAAGCCCGTTCAAGGAAGCCACTTTGAAATGGTTGATCATATTTTTAGGATGATTGATTCATCTCCCTGAGTTGTTTAGTCGTTTGGTCATTTATAATGTGCATATTGAGTGCCTCCCATTGGCAAAGTGCTGTACTTTAAAAAAAAAAAAAAAAATGGGGCTTCCAAGGTGGCTCAGTGGTAAAGAATCTGCCTACCAGTGCAGGGGATTCAAGAGACAGTGGTTTGATCGTTGGGTCAGAAAGATCCCCTGGAGAAGGAAATGGCAATCCACTCCAGTATTCTTGCCTGGGAAATCCTATGGACAGAGGAACTTGTTGGGCTATAGTCCATGGGGTCACAAAGAGTTGGATACAACTGAGCAATTGAGCACACGGTTGATTTTAAAGGGAAAAATCTAAAGCCCAGGTCCCATATATATTATGTAGGTGCCTATTTGACTGAGTCAGTTTAATGAATGTGTTAATGTGCTCATCAATTAAGAGTAAAATTGAAATAATTTGAATATTCCTCTCTCAAAGCATGCTAATAGCTCCAGATCTCAGCTACAGATTATGAAAGTCTGATAAGGAAAGAAGATAAACCACTTACTATAGGAAAATCATTCCTGTATTAGTTAACAAAGGCTATCAATTTTACATTCTGAGCAACTGCTTATATTTTCCTTAACCGAATTTCTTAGATTAAAAATGCTGTTTTTTTCACCTATATCTAACAAGAATCCCTTTCCAGTTTATCACAATGTTTCCTTACTCATTTTTTACATGCAAGTATGAACATTGATTTAAGTACTCTTCAGTGAGTACTGACAATGTATCAGGCACGGTGCAAGAAGTTTAAAATGGGATTCAGTTCAGTTCAGTTCAGTTCAGTCACTCAGTCGTGTCCGACTCTTTGTGACCCCATGAACTGCAGCACACCAGGCCTCCCTGTCCATCACCAACTCCCGGAGTTCACTCAAACTCACGTCCATCGAGTCGGTGATGCCATCCAGCCATCTCATCCTCTGTTGTCCCCTTCTCTTCCTGCTCCCAATCCCTCCCAGCATCAGAGTCTTTTCCAATGAGTCAACTCCTCGCATGAGGTGGCCAAAGTATTGGAGTTTCAGCTTTAGCATCAGTCCTTCCAGTGAATAACCGGGACTGATCTACTTTAGGATGGACTGGTTGGATCTCCTTGCAGTCCAAGGGACTCTCAAGAGTCTTCTCCAACACCACAGTTCAAAAGCATTAATTCTTTGGCGCTCAGCCTTCTTCACAGTCCAACTCTCACATACATACATGACCACTGGAAAAACCATAGCTTGACTAGACAGATGTTTGTTGGCAAAGTAATGTCTCTGCTTTTTAATATGCTAAACATTTCTAAATGTTTAGCATTTCAATGCTAAAGGTTGGTCATAACTTTCCTTCCAAGGAGTAAGTGTCTTTTAATTTCATGGCTGCAATCACCAAAAAAATAAAGTCTGACACTGTTTCCACTGTTTCCCCATCTACTTCCCATGAAGTGATGGGACCGGATGCCATGATCTTAGTTTTCTGAATGTTGAGCTTTAAGCCAACTTTTTCACTCTCCTCTTTCACTTTCATCAAGAAGCTTTTTAGCTCCTCCTCACTTTCTGCCATAAGGGTCGTGTCATCTACATATCTGAGGTTATTGATATTTCTCCTGGGAATCTTGATTCCAGCTTGTGCTTCTTCCAGCGTTTCTCATGATGTACTCTGCATATAAGTTAAATAAGCAGGGTGACAAGATATAGTCTTGACATACTCCTTTTCCTCTTTGGAACCAGTCTGTTGTTCCATGTCCAGTTCTAACTGTTGCTTCCTGACCTGCAAACAGATTTCTCAAGAGGCAGGTCAGGTGGTCTGGTATTCCCATCTCTTTCAGAATTTTCCACAGTTTATTGTGATCCACACAGTCAAAGGCTTTGGCATAGTCAATAAAGCAGAAATAGATGTTTTTCTGGAACTCGCTTGCTTTTTCCATGATCCAGCAGATGTTGGCAATTTGATCTCTGGTTCCTCTGCTTTTAAAACCAGCTTGAACATCTGGAAGTTCATGGTTCACATATTGCTGAAGCCTGGCTTGGAGAATTTCAAGCATTACTTTACTAGTGTGTGAGATGAATGCAATTGTGCAGTAGTTTGAATATTCTTTGGTATTGCCTTTCTTTGGGATTGGAATGAAAACTGACCTTTTCCAGTCCTGTGGCCACTGCTGAGTTTTCCAAATTTGCTGGCATATTGAGTGCAGCACTTTTACAGCATCATCTTTCAGGATTTTAAATAGCTCAACTGGAATTCCATCACCTCCACTAGCTGTCTGGCTCTAGGTCAGTGATCACACCATCGTGATTATCTGGGTCATGAAGATCTTTTTGTATAGTTCTTCTGTGTATTCTTGCCACCTCTTCTTAATATTTTCTGCTTCTGTTAGGTCCATACCATTTCTGTCCTATATTGAGCCCATCTTTGCATGAAATGTCCCCTTGGTATCTCTAATTTTCTTGAAGAGATGTCTAGTCTTTCCCATTCTGTTGTTTTCGTCTATTTCTTTACATTGATCTCTGAGGAAGGCTTTCTTATCTCTCCTTGCTATTCTTTGGAACTCTGCATTCAGATACTTACATCTTTCCTTTTCTCCTTTGCTTTTCGCTTCTCTTCTTTTCACAGCTATTTGTAAGGCCTCCTCAGACAGTCATTTTATTTTTCTGCATTTCTTTTCCATGGGAATGGTCTTGATCCCTGTTTCCTGTACAATGGGATTAGTTATTTTCAAACCAGGCTCATTTTTGTCCTCAAGGAATCAGTTGGCAGTACAGAGAGAAATATAGCTGTCACAACTTGAAGGAAGGTGAAATGTTATTGGTATCTGTTTAGCAGCTGAGGATACTACTAAACATCTTCCAATGCATAGGACAGTGCCCCCAACAAGGAATTACCTTGTCCAAAGGTCACTAGTGCCTAAATTGAGAAATCCTTGGGGCAAAAGGATAGGGCCAGAAGGATGAGGAGAATCTAAAGAATAAGGTCAGGTTCTTGCTCAAAAGGCACAGCCACCTAATCCTGCCCTGATTACAACCCTCAAATTAATATAATACACTTCTAGCCCACACTGTCTTGCCAATGTTTTTTCACCAGCATTGCAGCATTCTCTATGTGCTAGGCTTCAGTCCCAGAAGAGCATTGCTTTCCAAAGGGAAGGGTATTCTGTGCTCTTTTTTGTTTGTAAACTTTGGTTCTTGCTGTTTTCTTTATCTGAAATACTCTTATTTCTACATCTACAGAAATTCCACTCATTCTTTAGGACTCACCCTAGAAGTCACTTCCTCCTTCAAGTCATCCTTAACAAGCCTAGAAACAGTATTTACTCCCTTCCTCTCAATAGTCTCATACCTTATTGTGCACCCTTTATTTTTGAATGAATTATTTGCATTAAAATTATGTATTAACCCATATCTCCTAACCTTAATGGCAGAGATTGAGCCATGAGCTTCAAGTGTACAGCATAGCGTCTGACACAGAGCTTCTATTTTAAGTATTTGATAAAAGAACACTTATTTTATTTGATAAAATAAATACCTGAATCAACTGTAGAAAGAGAACGAAGGACCTAAACTGCACAAAAGTTTTAAAAATAAATAATCTTGATTCGCTTTACTCTGAATTAAAAATTCTGAGTCTAGACATTATTCATCCTTTGACAGCTAACATAAGTATGAAATCTGCATTCCACGCAGGAGAGTAAGAGTTCTTTTCCTTTTCTCCTACTACTAATCCCTATATTTGAAAATAAACATATGGAAATTGCTGGCAGAAAAGACGCAATGTTATGGTTTCTATATCACTCACATTTTAAAATAACATTGCATACATAGTTTCTAAATAAGTTTATAGATTAAAAATAAATTTGGGGGCTTCTTTCCAGAAAGATACACTAGATGTACTTTTGTCTATTCATTCCATTAAGTACAGCTGAAAATACTGGACTCTGTAGATAAAAAGAAACCTTAGAAGATTCTGAAAGGTAGAGAAAGGAAGGTAGAATGGCAAGAGACTTTGACACCAAAAAATGACGTGGTAATCAGGTCCCTGAGTTGGCATTTGCCTCCTGTGTCCCAGGTATGGAGTTGAAGAAGACAGCAATCTCAAAACACCAACAAACACAAACAAACAAAAAAGCTCTGAAAAAAGTCTGTTGTCTCTGGGCAAAGGTTCAGAAAATGGGTAACCTCACAGAGCAAAATACTTCAATACAGCAACTGCTGTACTCAAGCGAAAAAACTTTTGCTCTGTGAAAGCCCCTATTAAAAGGGTTGGCACTTAAAGAGGAGGTATTGATGAATTTCACCTCGTTGGAAAAATCTACAGAGAATGATGGTGAATGAAACAGTTATCCCAAAGGTTATATATTGTATTATTTCAAGTATATAATATAGGCAGATTTATAGAAATAGAGGAGCTTTGTTGTTTAGTCACTAAGTCGTCGTCTCCAACTCTTTGCAACCTCCAACTCTCTCCAACTCTTTGCTAGAATGCAGCTTGTGAGGCTTCTCTGTCCTTTACCATCTCCTGGAGCTTGCTCAAACTCATGTCCATTGAGTTAGAGATGCCATCTAACCATCTCCTCCTCTGTCTCCCCCTTCTCCTCCTGCCCTCAGTCTTTCTCAGCATTAAGGTCTTTTTCAATAAGTCACCTCTTCTCAGCAGGTGGCCAGATTAGTGGTTGCTAGAAATAAAGAGGGGGTGGAGCCCAGAGAGCATTGGGTGTGGCTGCAAAAGAGTAATATGCGAGATGGAAACATTCTGAATCTTGATTGTTTCAGTGCCCACATCCTGATTGTGATTCTGTGCTCTACTTTTGCAAGATTATCATTTGGTAAAACTGGGTAAAGAGTACGTGGAATTTCCTAGTGTTATTTATGCCTGAATGTTAATCAGTAATCTCAAAATTTTTAAGTTAATTTAATAAAACATCACAATGGCTTGGGAGTTCTTTAGGATATCTTATTATATTAAAAATATGTTTATTTAACTTTCTATAGAGGCCATGATACAGTTTATACTCACAGTATATATTTTCTTTTCCAAAGAGAAGTTGTCAGTGCTGCCTTCCAAATAAGAGCTAGTTCTTTTGGCTGAGGATAGAAGTTCTGCTTCCATGACTGGTGTTTACAAAGGATGTCACAACATAAGTTCCATGTTTTTATGCCACATACATTTTGTTGAAAATATTGTAAATTACTTAAGAGTATTTGGGGAACATGAGTAATTCCATAGGAGTTTTACAATGAATGGCAAGGTTCTAAAGAGCCATCCTAAGAATACCCGGTTACAACTAATTTCACCTACCACAGTTTCTTTTAAGCAGTTAAAAAGAGAGAGAGAGAGAGAAAAAAAAACATAACTGCATTTGAAAACAAGTTTTCAGAAAAAAATCAAAAGAAAATGAGTCAGTTGCTGAGATGTTTCTATGTTCAAAGTGAAAGCCTAATATCCTATCGTCATACTGAAGAGTAAATGCACCCATGCATGCACACAGTCACTTAGTCGTGTCTGACTCTTTGCAACGGTTTGGACTATAGCCTACCAGGCTCCTGTCCATGGGATTTCCCAGGCAAGGATACTGGAGTGGGTTGCCATTTCTACTTCCAGAGGATCTTCCTGACCCAGAGATTGAGACATCACACTATTAAACATAGTATTTTGCAAGCTGTTTAGGTCCCTTGTTGGCAGAATCTAAGACTGAAAACCTGCTGAGTTTATCAGTGGATGGATTCTAGATCATTCCTTCTTCCCAAGATATGCTTGTTAATGTTGGGCTTATGTTGGGGCAGCAAAATTACCTAGTAATCATGTCAGTTTATTAATAATGTGGTTATCTGTAGTTGAAAACCTTGAGAATTTTGAAACTATTTGGCTTTGGAGTTTTTATATGGGAAAGGTTTAAGTCATTAAATGTTGCTCAGGTGTTTTTTTTCCCTCCTTATTTTGCATTTCTTTCAGTAGGACCTCTTTTGATATGGCTCAAAATGGAGTATTTGGACAGGATTGTTTTGTACAATGGCTAAATGCACAGAATCTGGAGGAAGAATCATCAGGATTAAACCCTAGCTTTGGCCTTGTTGGCCATATGACCTTGAATGTGTTATTGGAGCTCTCTGTGCCTCAGTTTCTTTGTTCTTGAAGGATTAATTAAATCAGTAAATGTAGGTACTTAGAATACAGCCTGGTACTTAATAAGCACAACTTAAGGGTAGCCATTACTATTATATCAACATCAAGAATGTGTAAAATTACATTATATTCTTAAAGAATTTCTCTTTTTTAGTGATTAGAAATGATATTGTATTGGAATTTTACCAGAGACAATAACTTACCATCGTTGATCACCAAATTCATGCTCAAATTAATTGATTGGTTTTTGTTCAATGTCTACCACACACTGCCATTAATGGTGGTGTATTAAATCATCCCTGATTTTAATTGCTCTGAACAGGAGCATGAAGATTTTCACAGATGTGGGCTCAATCCCTGGGTCAGGAAGATCCCCTGGAGGAGGAAACAGCAATCCACTCCAGTATCCTTGCCTGGAAAATCCTATGGATAGAGGAGCCTGCTGGGCTACAGTTCACATGGTTGCAAAGCATCAGACATGACTGAGCACACATGCATACACATACATAGAGGACATGTATGTCATATTTCATTTAGAAATACCAGAATTAGACATTCAGAACAAATCTTTTACTCACATTGCTTTAAAACCATTAATGGCTTTCAGTAAGGGAAAACACTCAGCATGAAAATTGAAGTCTCTCACAGGCCCTGGTTTCAAATCCCTTCTTGCCTCACATACTCCTTTCCAGCACTTGGAGGTATTTGGTGTTCCTGGCACAGTCATGGTCCTCCTTCTCAGTCCTTTGTCCACTCTGATCCTAATGTAATTCTTGGTTTCTCTTTAGGCAGACTCTTCCCCATTTCCAAATTTGGCTCACCTCTGCCTTCTGCGGGTTCCCGCTTAACTAAAATCAAACAGACTGAATGCTTCTCTTCTCTTTTCAAATCACTGTGGAAATACCTATGCCCTACCCTCTTTAGTGTATTGTTTTATTTTTTTCAGAATGATTGATTTTGTATTTCATAGTTCATAACTACAATAAAGTACAAAGAAGAGTATAATTGGCATCCGTGTTTTTTTTCTTTTTTCTCTCTCTCTCTCCCTCTCTCTCTCCACCCTCTGCAGCCCAACCCTCCCCAATGCTGTGAGCTCCTCAGGGGCAGGAAGAATTTTTACTCATTTTCGTGTTCTCTGCTGTGCCCAGCACAGTTACTGGCACATAGGAAGCATTCAGCAAATGTCTTATGAATAATTGCATTCACAAGAGATGGACCTAGTTTAAAATGTTCTTGGGAGAGAGTACTGAGATCAGTATCATTTGAACATATGGTCCCTACCTTGACAAAACAGGAACATAGTTTTATAGGCAGAGTAAAAGCAAATTCAGATACTTATCTAGTGTGTTAGGCTAATTGGTGGTTGTGGTAATCAGTGTGAAATGCCAAACCGGACTCAGGGTGTTATTTGCCTTCTCAGAGGAAACTTACACAAAGAGTGTGACTAGTGGGTTGTGTGGGATGAAGAAAAACCGGAATCACAATCCTTTAAGGATTTTGAACCTGGAATTGAGAAAACTGTTGTGTCACTGACAGTTTAGAAAGGATAGCTAGTTTAGTTTTGAAGATCTTAACAGGAAATCTGTTGACTCCTGTGTGCTTGCTAAGTTGCTTCAGTTGTGTCCCACTCTTTGCAACTCTATGGACTGTAGCCTGCCAGTCTCCTCTGTCCATGGGATTCTCTAGGCAAGATTACTGGAGTGGGTTGCCATGCCCTCCTCCAGGGGATCTTCCCAACCCAGGGATCGAAACCAGGTCTCCCGCACTGCAGGCAGATTCTTTACTGTCTGAGCTGTCAGGGAAGCCCATAATCTCTATGGTGTTGTTTCAATTTGAAAGCCTTTTCTTTTACTTTTCCATGACGTAGCAGGCTCTCTGCTGAACTAAAGCCTGCCCTGCATTCCAGATGGCTCGTCAGCAGCGTGGTGTCCTGCTTTGTCTTGTCCTGTGAGCCCATAAGCTGGGCACCTGTACTTCTGCTGTATCCCCTTCTTTCCCACTGGGATAGAACTTTCTTTGTTGTTTTTTCTTTCAAAAACACATTACTTACTCGGCCTGTCATTCAAGGCACCACATGTCCTCAACCTATTTTGGAGGGTGATTTTGTCATCTGGCCCACATGTACTGTATACTCTGGGTACTTCCTGTAGTTTGTACTCACTGGTCAGCCTCTAACCTTACTTTTTACTCTTAATTTTCCTGTTACCTGGAAAGGTGTCTTCTGCCATCTCCCACTGTAGAAGCCCTGTTGTATTTTAAAATACTAGCATAAATATGATCTGTTCATGAAACTTTCATGATTCTTCAATTTCATGTGATTTTTTTTTCTTCTTTGATTAACCATGGGTGTTTGTATCTCTGTTCTTTGATGTTTTGAATCGTTTTTGAATTTTTAAAAATATCCCTTTTCTTAATATCTTCACCCAACACACACACACACACACACACAATAAGTGACTGATTCATTTTGAGTGTCTGATTTTGGTATTTATAGATGAAATATGACATATACTTCCTCTATGTGTGTGTGTGTGTGCTTAGGTGCTCAGTAACTTAATGAAGTTACATGATATATTACTTACCAGTTAGTACATCCTCAATAAATATTGAGTGGAATTTATATGGTGATTGACAGCTTGAAGATGGAGAACTGTTAAGATATGAAAATTCATAATGGAAGATAGCAGATGAAGCATAGTCTTTTGGAGAATTCTTCGTTTTTGGAGGAGAGGTTAAGGGGAACAGAGATGAGGAAGCCCAGACAGAGTGACTTGCTTTGGTTATTTAGGGAGTTGTCGGAGGGCCTCCCTAGAACCCAGGTCAGCTGAGGCTTAGCTAGAGAACAACTCGATTTCATGTAAATCAGCTCTTATTAATCATTCCCAGAGTGAGACATTTCTGCTCCTATTTTATAGTTGTACTAGCAAGTGGGTGCCAGAGGAAAAGGGAATTCCCTGGGTAATTGGACTGCAACCTCAAACCTCTTCACTTCCTTTGAATGATTAATTATGTTGCGAGCTTCTTAACAAAGGACCCTTGATTCATATCCTGAAGCACTAAGGTATTAAGGCTGCAGCACTTTCTTAGCATCCTAGTTCAGTTAAATTTTTCTCAAAGCTGGTTCCTATTTCTGGCAGTAACTCTTCAGTTCTGGAACTTTAGTTCCAGCCAAAATAAACTATTGTCTCAGGTCTGTATTTTTCCTGAAGCACCATGGCATTTTTATGGAATGTGGAGACAGTTTTATGTATGACTTTAATGGTAACAATAAAGGACACAGATCTCCTTCTCTGGCCCGCTATCCTTCCCGCTCTAGTACAGCCGTGATTACACAGCCTCCAAAAGACCGCCATCTTAAACCTTCCAAAGGAAATCTATCATTTATTTTCTGTGTGATCACATTTATTTTCTGTGTGATCACATTTATTTTCTGTGATCTTCACTTTCCTACTTTTATTTTTTTCCTCATTTACAGAGGCATCAAATTATTTTTTGTGTGTAGTCGGTTACATTTTTAAAGAAAAGAAAGAAATCCCCTACTACATTATATGGTTCCTAATTGTCTTGTTATTTAATTAAATAATGCTATTTAAGTCAACTTTTAAAGTAGCTGTACTTTGTAAACATTTATTATTTATGCTGCTAATGATAATTCAGAAAAGAAAGTATTACATTAAGTCCTGAAGGCTTTTTAGATATGAAAGACAAAGCTTGCCTAGTTGATATTTTTTCCAAATATGTATTAACTTAATTAAAAAACACATGTCCTAAGGATGGATTTGAATCCTTTGGGAGTATCTCTAGCATGATAGGATCAACATGTTAACATTCAACATTTCCAAGGCCATATTTTCCCACTTCAATGAATGGATAAAGGAAATTCTTCCGAGATTATTATGTTTCCATTATTTGAGTTTGTCTTGTGAACCCTCCAAAACATGATTTGTAAATTGAGGAATTTAAAACTGAAGTCAAGTCTTTGAAAGAAGATGAGCTAATGTAGGCATACTAATCCTCGCAAAAGTGATTGTTCTTTTCAGTTAACTAAAATTTAAAAGTCCTCTTGTTTTGTTAATGGTCATCTTTTAAAATGAGAAATTACGTTCTAGCCATTTCAGGAAAATAGCAATAATAAACTTTCCATGGTTTGTAGTTCTTTTTCGCTATTAAAAGCAATTATAATGTTTAAATCTTGTAGAGTTGCCACTGGAATATAATGACTGTTCACAGCAGCTTTAGTTTCATGTTCCATAAAATTGAGCTTCCTGCCTTTACATTTTAGAAGCTAGATCATGATCCTTGCGCTTTTGCTATGTTAATGCATACAATTGCTGAGGAAAGGAAATAGTGTAACATGAGAAGACAAAGAAATTGAACCATCAAAGTAGACTTTTCCATAATAAGCAGAATCTTGGTGCTTGTTGAACTTAGCGATAGCATTTACTAAAACATATCTTTGAGCCATATGTCTGGAAATGTCTTACCACTGTAATGTGGAAGGCACAGAGGCCTCAGCAAGACACTGTTATGACGAGTTCATGAGGCAAATCTGAATTATTGGTAAAAATGGGCAATGAAACTATTCTTCTAAAACTCATTTCATGTATATTCAAGTTATCATAGGTTTGAAGAAATTGTATGATGGTATATTTTTCTCAACAGAAACTTTACTTAAGCTAATAAAAACTTTCTTCTTACAGAACTATTGTAATACCTAAAATAAGAACTTTTTCTATTAGTCTTATTTATGAACATTAGACAATTTTAGCTTTAGCTAGGGTTTGTTCCACATAATAAATATATTGGTTACATTTGTTTCTTGGTTGTGTATACCTGTCTATATAAATGCAGAGAATGTGTAGTTATTACTGCATGTAAGTTGTATTTAGTGTGGCAAATACATTTGGAGATATACACATCATATTCAGTACAGTTCCTTGAAGATAATGAGCTATTAATAAAGAGAAAACACTTATTAAAATCAATTAGTATCCTAGAAAGGAAGACCAATACAGAGTCAATAAAACATTTACTAAGCCACTAATATGGATATTAGGGCTTCTCAGGTGGCACAGCGGTAAAGAATCTGCCAATGCAGGAGACACAAGACATGTGGGTTCGATCCCTGGGTCGGGAAGATCCCCTGGATGAGGAAATGGCAACCAACTCAGTGTTCTTGCCTGAAAAATTCCATGGACAGAGGAGCCTGGCCAGCTACAGGCCAGGGGAACTCAAAGACTCGAACATGACTGAGCAGACAGACAGACAGACAATCTGGTTGTTAATTTTAGGTCAGTGTGATTTATTTAAGTGAAAAATGCTAATGCTTTTCTCAAATTGGTGTTTAAATGTAATTATGAATTACGGAGCATTCTCTTTTCATTAGAAAAAACTTAGGTTCAATGGCAGTCCATTCTGAAGGAGATCAGCCCTGGGTGTTCTTTGGAAGGAATGATGCTAAAGCTGAAACTCCAGTACTTTGGCCACCTCATGGGAAGAGTTGACTCATTGGAAAAGACTCTGATGCTGGGAGGGATTGGGGGCAGGAGGAAAAGGGGACGACAGGATGAGATGGCGGGATGGCATCACCGACTCGATGGGCGTAAGTTTGAGTAAACTCTGGGAGTTGGTGATGGACAGGGAGGCCTGGCGTGCTGAGATTCATGGGGTTGCAAAGAGTCAGACGCGGCTGAACGACTGAACTGAACTGAACTGAACTGAGGTTCCATGGAGTACTTTCTTTTAATAAGTCATTGCTTTATAGCTTATTAAGCACACTAGGAGCTCTGTTTGTAATATAATGAGCAATTAAATTATAATCACTTCAGTACAGTATTTCTAACAGCCTAGATCTTTCATATCATGGGTTTTACTGAGTTTGACATACTTCACACTCAAGTGGAAAACTTTTCTGTGTTGCAAAGATAGTCTGTTCTTCAGTTGAGAAATAGTGTATTCCAGAGTTGACGGAAGGAAATGTATAGGTATTTGAATGAGACAATAATAGAAAACCAGTATCACTTTATTTAGTATCTAGGGAGGAAAAAATACAATTATATTGTAAAAATATATTTTCAAAGTGCTATAGAAATTTTTTCCCAGGTAGAACATTCTGTTTATTTATGGGGATGTTTATATAGCACCTTCATGTATATTATCTCATGTGTTCATTTAATCTATGAAGCTGGCAGTAAGTTGAAGGATTACAGCTATTAAATAAATGAACAGTGTTTCTTTGACACCACGGAGATTTTCACATCAAATGTACTGCCATTTCCATTTCCAAAGCTGTTGCCAGAAAACTTGGTGTTTCAGTGTAGATTAATTGACATTTATTGTGTGGCTACTTACATGGAGCTTAATTATAAGCACATTCTTTTTAATGTACAGTATTTTTTGTAAAAAGCAGTCATTATGGAATGAGTATAATTTGATGTTGTAATTAAATATAAGCTTAAGAGTAGGAAAATTTTCCCTTAGTACTGCCGCAAGTACGTACCCATAAGCACACACTTAATATATGTGAAACAGAATGCACAGGACACAAAAATACACATATCTATTTCTCAGAATGCTGCAAAGCTTGTGTACTTTCCTTCTGTTTGCTATTTGTAAGCCAACTCTTTCTAGAAACTAGGTACACTGTATGGTTTACTTACATTTTCTGCTACTTAAAATAGCATGATAACCAAGAAAGCAGTTAAGAAATGTGTTTTTTTCTTTCTTTCTTGACAGTCCTGACATTTTAGGTACTCTATTGTCTTCCAAACAATTGTTTATATTTTTCTTTGTTTGAGGTCATAAGTTGCTTAAGTAATTTCAATGTGGAAATATCTTCAAGAGAAAATATCAATATCCATCTTAAAATGAAATTATTCTTGCAATGGCGGGAAATTTGGAGGTTTTTTAGTTTCCAGTACTTTTGGTTGTCTGTGCTTTTAGTTTCCATTACTCAGGTGTTGAAGGTGGTCTTTTTCTTCTTGACATCTTTCATTCTATGCTTTAGATTTGGCACAGCTATTGTTTCATTTAAACAACAAAAGACTCAGATGTGGTGGTCATTGCTGCATACCTCAATAATCTATGATTAGCAGCAGCTCACTGTATATTGCACAGGATGAAAAATGTATAGCAACTTCTAGCTCTTTCTCTGTCACAGTGACATGAGCATAGCCTTTGTGATTTACCTGTCTTGGTGAATTGCCAGATTAACATAGCCAGAAGAATTATGTTAGATTAGTCTAAGAATAGATAAGCCTAATCTTTCTTTTCTAGAAGGTTCTAACTATAGATGGTTATCCATGCTCCTATGATAGCTTCTAAATACCAGAATCTAGCTTTATGGAATAGTAAGGTGTGACAACAGTGTGCTAGAGAGCCAGTTAGTAGTAGCTCTAGAAAGGCAATGTTAAGTTTTCAAGAAGTTTGAGAGCTAGTTGATATCACCCTATGGTGAGAATATTCATGACATGAAAGTGCAAATTGGATAAAATTCATTTGCAGTCATTAAAAAAGAGGATTCAAATATTGCATAAGTAATTGAAAATTTGAAAATCTAGACGTGCTTTATATATCTGCCAAAATTTGCATCTGTGGCCAATGATGACTAAATAAAACAAAATAGTTTAAATATCTAGAGTATAAATATATATGCATGCACACATACAAACATATATACACTTTTTGGGGGGCTTACTTTGAAAATATGAGGTCTTCCCTCATAGCTCAGTTGGTAAATGATTTGCCTGCAATGCAGGGGACCTGGGTTTGATTCCTGGGTGGGGAAGATCCCCTGGAGAAGGAAATGGCAATCCACTCCAGTATTCCTGCCCGGAGAATCCCATGGACAGAGGAGCTTGACAGGTCCACGGGATCACAAGAGTCAGACATGACTTAGTGACTAAACCACCACCACTTTGAAAATAAAAGACAATGGCATTTAATTACACTCAGGAAAAATGTATGCTTTAATTTTGACTACAGTTTTTAGTAGCAAAACTGTAAAAACAAAATATGAAAGAAATAAAATCATACAGACTTGGAAAACCCATTTATTTTTAAAAAGGAAACATAATTAAACCTTGTTGATTGGCCAAAGAAATTATGAGCACAGCTGAGTCATTTAAAATGTGTGCTGGTTGAAAGAGCTAGAAAATATAATTGCCTCCTTTTGAAATCAATATCATTTTTAAAAAACAAATCAAGATGTATTTAACTAAAAGTTAGGTGGGAAGTGACAGCTAAGTGATTCAAATAAAATTAAAAGACTAATAAATGTGATTTAGTAAAAATTTCAATTACTTAAATCTTACTCATGATACATTTTAAGTTTAATAATGTTATTAATAATAGGTGTATATTATTGGATCCATAATACATTCAGATAGACACACTGTAAATTTGCTCATTTTCCTCTGTATAGCAATCATATGTGAATTCTGTAAATGGGGACTCTGAATTTCAAAAGACTTAAGACCACACAGGTTGTAAGTAGCTATAGTGGATTTCTAACTCAGACTGGCTGGCTTCAAAGCTCCTGCTACTTTCTCTCCGTCATTCTTCCTTTCTAAATATATAACATTTATAAATAATATGTAAAACTGTAAAATGTATATAGCTTTAATTATAATCACAATTCTGTTTAATCAATCCAAAAGTTTTTAAAATGTATACTATTAAGAGTTTTTTCCCCTGATTGAAAATTGTTGCAAGAAAGCAGAGGATACATTTTATATGTGTGTGGGTGTTGGAAGATTACATTTTAGGAGTAAATTTTATACTCCTTTTGTACAACACAGGTGTTGACCCACAAGTATTAAGTACAACAAACATGCTTATACTTCAAACCCTTTCCCTCCCCATAGTAGTGAAATACTGAATGCTATTTAATAGCTAACTTTCATTTCAAAAATTATGAGCTCTGCTCTGTGACATGTGAAAAAATTATTAAATTCTGAGTTTTGACAGAATGCCTTAACTCAATGTAAAATTACAAGCCATGAATTGTCCGCAGGACCCAGATGAAAGCTTTGTCACAGACAAAATATCATTTATATGCTGTCTTGGTAGACATTCAAAATAAGTGTAGAAGAGTTTGCAAATCTAATATAAAAAGTAATTATGATCATTTTTATTTTTCAGACTTCAGTGAAGTGTGAATTTCCTAGTGAAATTCCTGTGTTACCTTCAAGTTGGTCTTGAAAGTATTCTGAATGCATAGACAATAATTGCATTTAAGTTAAGTTTCTATATAAATGTAATTTCATTTAAGGCTTCTAAAAAGTATTTTGGGGCTTCCCCAATGGCTCAGCTGGTTAAAAAAATTCTGCCTGCAATGTAGGAGACACAGGAGACGAAAGTTTGATCCCTATGTCAGGAAGATCCCCTGGACAGGGAAATAGCAACCCACTCCAGTATTTCTTGCTGGAAAAATCCCCTGGACAGAGAATTCTGGCAGGCTACGGTCCAAAGGGTCACAAAGGATCAGATGAGACTGAGCATACACGCACATACACAAAGTAAAATTTTAGAAGCTCCTTATATAGTTAGCAATTCTTAATTGACAAAATGTTTTATGCCACATGTGGGAATAAAGGAAGGCTTCATGGTTAGATGTTTATCACAAGTTAATATGCAAGTATACATATGTATCTTTCTAAAATTGCTCCCCCCTATGAAATGCACAAATAATAATATTATCCAGATATTTCTCATAAGTTTCTCTTAACAAAAGCACAGATTATGCCTTCTAAAATATCAACTTTTGACAGCAAACATCAAACTGCCATGATAGTATACCCAAAATGATTACTTTTAATTACCTGCGGATGTATCTTAAGCAGCTTTCATCCACAACTTGACTGTAATCTACCTCAGGATAAGCACTATGTCATATTGTTCTATGTCCTAGCACATTACATAATGAACTATTCATGTTTGTGTCTAACAAAGCACACTCTCAGCATATAGTATTTGGCTATGGATGCCTGATTCAGAGATGGATTATAGCATAAATTGGTATGCAAATGCCACTTTATTATTGAGCTTCAGAGTTCAACAAGATTGTTAATTTCTAATACTCCTTTCTCTACAAACCAGCAGATCCCAGACCTGACCATCATTCCTGCCTTCTTTTGTCCAAAATGTGTAACTCTGTAAATCAGTGTCTCTGATGTCAGTCTCTTCCTTCATCTCTCAGAATAACATTTAAATAGTAAATGGACTCTCATCTTTTTTTCTTATTCATTGCAGCTATTCTGGTTTCACTGGTCTCTGTCAGCAACCAGCTTTGTGTACATATTCTTTATTGCATAACCCAGTAGTTCTTAACATGTTACCATCAAAAGTTCTTTTAAATTATTTCATCTTTTTGGTTAGAGCTCATGTTTCAGATTTTTTTCAAAGTAAATTTCATTTCAGGTTTTCCCAGCTCAAAATACATATTAGGTAGTGAATACTGGTAATAATTATGGGGAGAAAGATGATGATATATGACTTGTATACGTTAGGAATCATCAGCAGCACTTCTTTTGTCTTTTTAATATTATTATGCTCAAACATACTCGCGTCAGAATTTTTCATTATATTTTGGAAAATTATTAAATCACAAGTTGATTTAATCATAGAGCACTGATTTTATTGTATTTTTTATTTTTTTAGAAAGCATGTACTACTCTAGTGTAAACAGAATTCTGCCTGTTAAGAGTATATAAGTAATATTCCTTGAATGTAAGTCCTAAATTCTTAGCCTTTTCCCAATTGTGAAAATTCCTTTATGAAAGCAGTCACAAATTGACTTAATACAGATTGGTTACTCTGAGATGGGTTGCCTTCTTGCCAAGACAGCTGCAGTAGAGAAATAGATCACAAAGCATTGAACACTACCAGCATCAATCAGAAGGAAACCAACTGCTGCTTGGTGCCTGGGCTAGAAGCCTGAGTTGATTGGGATTTTCCAATCTTTTTAATTTTATTACTGTTATCTATTACTTAATATTTTATATATTTTTATACTTGGAAATTAAAGCAAAATCAATTTATAAGTCATTTGCTATTAATATTCCCATATAATTATTTCTACAATTA